>NC_090891.1:44055808-44080808 GCF_036669925.1 Montipora capricornis | reverse complement strand
GAACGCACGTTAGTCCTTACTCGTTCTTTCATCGCTGCGGCTTGTCGCTGAAACATGACCCCTTGTGCCTCAGCACCTTTAAATGTGAATGCTACGTCATAATGCAAACTGAATACAATACACAAGGAGTCTTAACCCCGGGAGATTTGAATTAGGTACAACATTTGGTCTGTTGTTTATTTTCCCGCAAAACTTGGTTCAAGGACGGTGCCTACTAATTCAAAGGTATTTTTGCGCGGTTTAATGAATATGCGGGAAAAGCAGATCTTAACAAGTGTTATTAAAATCCAAAAAGAAAATTGGGGGTAACCTCGCATTTTTCGAAAAGAATTAATCAACAAGGAAGGATTACGTTTTTGCAAACGTTGGCCGTGTAGCAATTATATTTGAACAGACTTAACTGATTAGAGTGTAATGTAAAGTGCTAAGCTTCTACCCCACACGAACCATGTGAGCGTTCGCCCTACTAATGGAAATGACCCACACAAGGACAGAGAAAAACTGTATGGCGTTCTTTGCCAAATTAAAGCTAAAATTGCATGGTTATCCCCAATTTTCTTTTTGGACTCAATGAGCACTTGCTAAGTTCTGCTTTTTCTGCATAGTTTTGAACTGCGCAAAAATATCCCTGTATTAATAAGCACCGCCGATAGGAAATCCGAGTATCTCGAAATGCGCAGAACGTATGCGCAATCACAATAGTAGGCACCGTCCTTTAAAGATAGACACTTTTCTGACGCTGATGGGAACAAAACTGACACGAGATTCTTACTGTTGGATAATGGACTCTTGGAGGTAGTCAATTGAGAGCCTTAGGGACTCCTGGTTCAAGTTCTACTCCGTGAAAGATAATAGACCAATCCGGCTAACTCAATGTTGTACCCAAGTCAAATCCTTTAGGAATAAAACGTTTTGTTCCAAGCATTTTCATAACATTACATGTGAATGCTACATTACAATGCAAATGCAATGCAAAAATAATCTTAACCCCGAGAGATTGAATTGGGTATAAAATTAGTTGTGGTTACACTAGCCCTTTCACCCATGGGTAAATAGCGTTTACCAACAGGCAAGGGCGTTCTTGTGTGTAACCGCTTTCCCTAGACCTGCCCTTGGGTTATTTCCATGGATACATCAAAAAGAACTTCCCATGACAGTTCCTGAACTCAATGATACGGTTTACCTGCTCCCTGAGGTGGCTTAGTCAAAGCAGAACGTAGCTGATACACAAAGATCCCTAATTAATTATACCCTAATATTTTACCCCGAGGGGAGTAACCGCATCCCCAAGGGTAACATGAAACCTCAGCTGAACCAAACCCGAGCCATTGACCTTCCGGAAGGCCCTAAACTCAAGGTGTGTGTAACCACAACTATTGAGTTAGCCGAATCGGCCCATTGAAATGATTTTAGAATACCTGAAATTTCATGTATCTCTTAAACTTTCATTTTATGCCCATTCCAAAAGTTCACTATTCATATAGTTTCATAGAGAGGTTCGAAAATCGTTGCGGATTCCGGATAAAACTGTGGGCCTGGAATCCTGTAGGCTTGATTAATTACCAGCCGCTGATTCGGGAAATGAGCCAGTCCTCACCCTCTCCTCTCTAACCTTTTCGCCTCATTGCCAAGGCGAGTCAAGTGCTAAGTTTATGTGATAGTAATTATTTTTAACTATCATGAGGCCTCACTCTGAAAATGCGGCCGAACTCGAGTGAGTCCCATTCTGGTACGACTTGGATATTCTTTAATAAGACACTTGACCTATCATTAATTTCTTTCATATTTACAAGTATTCACAAATATGGTGAAATCCTTTAACAACTTTCCTTCGCATTTATGAACTCAACCGACTTCAAATTCCTTTCCTGATAATAACTTAGAACAATAAAATTATATAAGCCACATAAAAAAATGCTATGAAAGACAATAAATATTTACAAAGAATAACTTTTAACGCGTTTGAATTGTACTATACACGCTTCCTCAATTTCATTTCATTACATCATATCACTTGATAAAACGTTGGATCCACCACGAATGCGTTCCCTTGTCTAAGACTGTCTTATTTTTTCCTAAAAAACGCAGTCAGATTTATTCTTGAGACTCTTTATCCAGTCTATTACCAGAGGACAAATTTGGAAGAGGGCTATACGGAAGCTTTTCCCGTGAAATTACGCGACTTTTGGCACTCTTTAACAAAACAGGAAATTTAGGTTTGACCACTCTAGCACTGTCCCTATAAGACGGGCCTTGTTGCGCAGCGTAAACTGAAAAAAGTTCATTTAACCTTCTTTTTTCCCTCAGTCCCTTTTCCCGGAGTTCTTCCTGATTTTTGTCCTGAGCTAAGCTCTGTTCTCGCGCGAGTTTGGCCTTTTCTTTCCGCGAGTTTAGGTCTCGCGAGTAGTCCTTCGCTCTTTCCGCCTTCTCGAGAGCGCTTTGTTCTGTCGTACAAAGTTTTGGTTTCTTTGCCTTTTTCTTCGAACCCTTGGCTGCCCTCCTTTTTCCAGCCGAGCCACCATTGCAAGTTCCGGCTCCTTCTAAGTAATCCATCGCAGAATAGATTCTCTTAGCGGCAGGAAGCGAACTTTTCCTCGCATCTTCAATGGAAGGAAGGAAATTGGACATTGCGTCGCTGAGCCCTAAACTAAGTTCTGTGTTCTGTCAGCTTTTGTGAACGTTTTGGAGCTTGAATTTGACTGTTTAAAAAGAGAATAACGACAATGACAAGAGACACGGTGACTTCAACACACTGATGCGTCATAATAAGGTTAACGAGGTTTCGAATGAAACGCACGAGCTTACTTGAACATTTCTAATTGCCATTAGAAAGCTTCTTCTCTTTAAGAAAAAAATAGTGGAGTGAAGGAAAGAAAAACAACATCAAGCGTTAAAAAACAAGGATTCTTGAAATTCCTGGAAGATAACTTTTCAAGAAATCTGGCAAATGCCATCTTCTTCTCGCGAGAAAGCCTACGCGATGAGGAACCGTCATCTTTTTTCATCTCCGGCTACTTGTCCAGGAAGAAAAGGCTAATTATTCGCTATGCGGTAGCCAACATCGCAAAGGAAAAGAGACCCTTGGTGTCTGGCAAATTGCAGCATGAAAATCTTGTTACACACTCCGAGATGAAGGAGCCTGGATATTTGAGCGCGAGTCGAAGAAACGCACGTGAGGAAGGTCCGCGCGAGACGAGCGAAATTATTCATCTCGACTCTGTCACTCCGCCGGGCAAGCAACAGATACCATCATATTCCAGAAAATTCCCTTCGCAGAGAGCGTGATAGAATTGTAGAATCAACCATCATCTCAACATCGTTTGGTGTCTAAAAACAAAGACCACCTGTCAGTGCATAAGCTTTAAAGTTTGTTGTGGAACACTCATAACTAATTATAGCTGAAAATTTTCCCCAGCAGCGCGCGCGCTCTCAGTGGTTACTTCGAGGTCACATGACACCTAAAAATAAAACTATTTCCCGCCAAAAGTCTCTTATAGCGAGCAACAGTGGAAAGTCTATGACGTCAGAGGGTAACAGTACGCTCTTACCCGCGAATAGGGAGCTTACGAAACGAGGACGACGACGGCTACGAGGACCTCATTTTAAAATACGAGTTCGCGTTATTCGTATCACTACGAAACTATTTCATGTCGTTTCGCGTTAAAAATGTGTAGTAACTATCGAGGTATTAAACTTGTATGAGTGGGTTGGAAGCGTAGAGAGAGAACTGAAAATTCATCGTCTTGTGCTAACGTCCTCCACAGAACCTTGAATTTGGTGATTTCACGTCGTCATTTAGGAGATGACGACAAAGAAATGTACCAAAATGTAAAACGCACGTGCAGCGCGTGCAGAGCCATTGTTTTTGCTCACTAAACCTATTGCTTTGTAGCGTCGTCGTTGCCGTCGGCGTCGTCGTTTCGTAAGCTCTCTAAAGTTGACCGACGACCGCCGTTGCTGTTGCCATTGCACGATTTTCTTTTTTTCTATATAACAAATCACTTAATGGCTGGTCCCTCGGGAAACAGTTCATTTTATTTCCCACGAGTCTCAATATTTTCCTCGGCTGCGCTTCGGGGAAACATTGAGATTCTCGTAAAACAAAATGAACTGTTTCCCTCGGGACCAGTCCTTAAAGTGCTAAATATTTTGCACACACACTAGTGTACTGCATACTGTGATACTGCATGGGGGAGGGGTGAAGCACTAACATTCATATGAACTTTACTGGGATAATAATAGGGTTAATATTAGCCACTGAAAAGATAAGATGTGGAAATAACGTTCGGTGGGCCCTATTGTAAGACCAAGAGTTTGCTTTCCGCCAATGTGTCCTGGGGTGCGATTCCCAGATTTGGCATTATACATTATGGCCCTTTATGTGGGGTTGCTTCAAGAGGTTTTCCCCGCGTATTCTAGTTTTCCCACTCCTAAAAGAACTTGAGTTGACCTACGTATCAATTAATGGAAGTGCGACTTGCGTTGAGGAGATAGTTTCTAATGTTCTAATGAATGAAATGATATATGAAATGGATCATATATGAACTGCGGATATGAAAGCAAGTGAAGCTATCATGATCCTCGCAGTTATGAACGCAATTTTTGCAATTGAGTCTACTAGAGAAGCCTGGAAAATTCAGGACTTCAACGGGCTTTGAACCCGTGACTTCTCGATACCGGTGCGACGCTCTAACCAACTGAGCTATAAAGCCACTGACGTAGGGAGCTGGTCATTTGTGGGTTTGTGTTACATGTAGTTTCTTATACAAAAGGGGTGGTACGTCGGTGGGAGTACCGTGCGAAAACTTGCTTTTTATCGAACAAGCAGATAAAGGTAAAGTAAGCACCGTAAGAAATTCAGTTTTCTCTCAATCTCTTGAAAATGCCACATTTTTGGAGACACGTAAAAAGCAAAAGAGGGTTATTAAAAGACCACAGGACTTGTGAACGCTATGAAAACTGTGTTTTCTGGGGTGGGTTGCCTGTGTAACTATGTTAACCTACGAACGAAATGATGTATGCTCACACATTAATTGAATCATATAATGAACTGCGGATATGAAATAAATTGAAGCTATGATCCTCGCAGTTATGAACGCAATTTTAGCAAAGTTCTGCGTAGAGAAGCCTGAAAAGTCTGAAAACCTGAAAAGAAAATTTGAACCCACAGAAGACCAGCTTCCAACATCAGTGGCTTTATAACTCAGTTGGTTAGAGCGTCGCACTGGGATCGCGAGGTAACGGGTTCAAACCCCCGTTGAAGTCCTGAATTTTTCAGACTTCTCTACGCAATTGTTCAAATTGTGCTCATAACTGCGAGGATCATAGCTTCAGTTGAAGGAGAAACCTCACTGATCTGTGATTGGTCTAGCCCGCGTGGCTGGCGGGATTTGTTGGCGCGGGAGACAACTAACAAGCGGCGAAACCGCGCGGAGAATGGGAAGGGAGGCTTTGAAATCACAGCAGCCCTGCCCACTCTCCGCTCGTTATTTGCCAGGTACGCAGGTTATGATTGGTCATAGTTAGGAAATTTTATAGGGAATAGGAAACATTAGTTAAATTTTCCAATTACTCTGACAGCTAAGTCAGTCTTTAAGTGCAATATGAAAATACTTTTTCTTTCTTTTAATTCACAAATTGTATCTGCTAATTTCTCAATTTTTCTGGAGTACAGCATGGAGTTCGACTGGCTTACCTTTTAAAGGTAAAAATGGCAAAAATGCTGAAGATCATTTCAAGCCCAAGGAAAACCAAGGCGATACCCACAAGAATGGCTTCTATCCTTAAACTTAAGATCAGACAGAAAATGAAAGAGAAAAAAATTATCATTAATGCGTGGGGTTTGATATAAGGACATTCTTGAAACAAAATACTATGAGCAATGAAAACAATGAAAAACCTGTTGGCTCCGTTGACAAGCCTAAAAATTATCCACATTCTTGTCAAGCGGGGAAAAAAATGAACTTCTGATTGGGAGGGAAGTCTTGAAAGCCTGATTTAATATCAAAGAAGCATAGAACTACAGAGGAATTGCTAGGGCTGGTGAGAAACAGGAATCTTTAAAGGGGACTTATAAGGAACAATACAAAAATAAAAGTTGAGAAAAAAGTTCTCATGAATGTTGCTGTTTGTGTGCTTTAGAAGTTTCCATTTCTTGTCTAGGATTTTAATGAACTAAGAGTCCCCAATGAAGATGTTTAGGATCAGAGTCATAACACAATGCTTTTCTATACTCACTGGCTGTGAAGGAGATTACAAAGAGAAATAATATCATGAATGTACTTACACATAAGTCTGCCACAGTAAAATAAACAAGTCAATGAATAGCACAGGAATACCAAGCACTAATGAAAGCCCCAGAGATAATGTACGCTCTGCTAGATTTCCCTTGTAACCTACGACGAGAGCCATAAAAATGCATTTATTAAGGACGGCGCCTACTACTGTTATTGCACATACGTTCTGCGCATCTCGAGATACTTGGATTTCCTATGGGTTGTGCTTATTAATACAGGGATATTTTTGTGCAGTTTAAAACTATCCGGAGAAAGTAGATCTTAGTAAGTACTCTTGGTATCCAAAAAGAAAATTGGAAGTAATTATGCATTTTTGAGAGATAATTAAGCTTCAATTTGAGAAAGAACGCCATACATTGCTTTGTATTTTAAAGCTTTTTACAAATATTATTCATCAATATTATCTCTGAAAAATGTGTGGTAACCCATTAATTTTGTTTTTGGATTTTAATAACACTTGTTAAGATCTACATTTTCTGCATCATCATAAACCGGGGCAAAACTACCTTTGAGTTAGTAGGCACCGTTCTTAATACAGAAGACTAAAATAATACAATCATATCAGAAGTAAATTAAAGTAATCATCACACCGCCAACGAAATGCTCTTTACCCATTGATTCCTGGGAGTGAGACTTGACAGATTTTCCTCTAACGTCAGATGATTTTAATCGTCAA
Organism: Montipora capricornis; assembly: GCF_036669925.1. NCBI lineage: Eukaryota > Metazoa > Cnidaria > Anthozoa > Scleractinia > Acroporidae > Montipora > Montipora capricornis. The sequence continues at coordinate 44,073,836 of NC_090891.1, read as the reverse complement.
CCGGGGGTGTCCTAGGGCGTTTGAGGCATCAAGGGTTAAAACGTTGGTCTCCTCGAGAGGTCTTAAAGTGGACCTTTAAGTGACTTTCCAATCCATATAGGAAATTGTATGAATGCGAGTGCATTTTGTGATTTATGGGCATGAATGATGTTTTGAAAGTTCTGAAAATTGCACAAGCCATAGACAAGTGCAGTTTGACAACTTTCAAAACATCATGAGTGACCAGAAATCTTGAAATGCAAAAGCAAGTTCATACTATTTTTTATTTATTATAAGCTCCATTGCTTTGTTTCCACAGCAACTTCTGTATTGCACTCTATAACCTCTTTTGCACTCTATATCACATTTATGCATTCGTCATTGAACAATCGATCAGGAATGCAATATTTTGTTCAGTATGTAATAATGGCTATCATCACACACCACAATGAAATGGCTGGGAAAGTTTTGCTTCGGAAACAGAATATCAAAAGCAGAGTTCAATAATTTTAATTTCCTCTATTTTCAATCTAATGGTTGGTTTAGTGCAAGTACAAATAAAGATTGTAGTAGTTGTTGTTAGTCTGCCAAAGTTGACCTGACATCTGTGACATTAGCCTTTGACACCTGGCAGGAATTGATGGTGCAACCAATAATATTCATTGGAGCTTCCATTATTGTTTTTTTTAAAGTTGTTATTTTTGTTGTCTTTTCCATTGTTCTCTCTCGTTGTTACTATTTCTATAATTGTTTCTGAAGTTCATGTAGAGGTTATTCTACATGTATTGCTGTTACTGCATGCCCCATACTCTCATTATTTTTCTTTTTCTTGTTATTATATTCCCTCTCTCTTTGTTTTAACACCACCTCCATACCTACCAAGGAAAAGCCTGACACCCTCAAAGAAAGCCAGAAGTAAGATAACGAAGATTTCAATACCCAGTGTGACTCCTGTGTCAGGGTATGGCAAAAGTACTCCTGCAAAAATACAATACATTAAAACCTTATATTAGATTTTAAAATCACTTCCTTTCTTCCTTTGGCCACTATGCACTTTTTTTAAAAGTAGCCGGAGTATCAGGCCTTCTGGTGAAGGGAAGGCAGTTGTTTCCATGATTGCAAAATATTAAGAAGCAGAATCACTCTTAGTAGACCTCAAGAAGTGACAAATGTTTTTGAGAAGGAGTGGGTCACAATACATTGCCGTGGTTTCAAGAACAAAGTTCTGGAACTTTGCAAACCAAGCGATGGCTTTGTTTGTACAATAATTTCCAATGGATACAACCACAAATGCAAGCAAGTCTCCACTTGCCCTTCTCCGTTAAACTACAACACCACTCGTGTCTTGGAAATTCAGACAATTGACACCACTATTAAAGTGTCCCTTGAACTCTACTCCTCAAGCAAAGATTAACAGCTGCATTTGTACAAGGTACCCCAACCTGTTACCCCTTGACACTTACCTATAGTTTAGCAAAATGAGTAGACTTACTTACTGTCTTAATGAGACACTAGGGAGCTTAAGCAACGACAACGGCGACGGCAACGAGAACGTCATCTCAAAATATACATTCGCTTTATTTTGATCGCTTCGTGTCTATTTCAACCTTTTTGATATGTCAGGGGTGTGGTAGTTCCTTAAAAATGACATTGGTAGGAACGGCGCTTAATTTAGGGGAGAAAATGGTAATTTATCCTCAAGTGCTAACGTTGTTCATAAAACCTCAAAATTGGCTATTTCACGTTGCAGTTTTGCTGACGACGGCAAAGAAATGGACAAAAGTGAAAAACGCACGTGCAGGGCGTGCAAAGCTATTGTTTTTGCCCAATGAATATGCAAATTTGTGACGTTCTCGTTGCCGTCCCGGTTGTCGTTGCTTAAGCTCCCTACTTATACTTGGATATCAAACAAAATGCATCTTATTATGAGCACCCTGGGTGCAAGTGATTTCCAATACCAAAAAAATACTAAGCAACCATTGACATAAACATCTAGAAACCTAGCTTGTTGGATTTCCCAAAGAATGGATCTGTAAAAATTCAGTTTATTCATTTATTTGCCATGACTAAAGGTTGCATTACAAAGGAGTGCTGCAGTGAGAGGTGGCTAAAAGCTGTAATCCCCAAAGTCATTCTAATTGGCTCCGGCATTCACGTTGTAAGGGGAATGGTTCACTAAAGCAAAAATCTCTCCACACTCCTCTTAAAAACCCCGAGGCCTATTTACTACTTGTAAAATAGTATATTGTGTTATAATAAATTGTTTTCATAATTATTATTTCCATAATATGAACAAATAGAAGAAAGCGCCTGTTGGGAGTTGACTAACTATGACACGTACCTGTTTTTCAATATAATGTTACATATTGTAATAAATATTTAAATGTAATTATGCCAGTGGCTAAGAAAATCAAATATTTACTCTTAACCTGGTCAGGCACAGGAATTTTAACAGCTATCAAAATTTTTGAGAATATCCTAGTCGAACTGCTCTTTTCAAAACTGCTGTTAAACATAAGGCCTTTTCATGCTATAATTCCACCCACTGATATATTTTAGTGCTTACAGCACAAAGAATTGCATTTCCATACTACACCAATTAATGCACAGTAAACATGGACTTTTAACACAAATTCTTTTATCACAAACATAGCTTACAGGTAAACAATAACATCCATATTTTATCACGCAAAAGACATCACCCAAATTTCATGAGGTGCCATTATTTAAAATAAGAAAACCTCAACTCTGAATAAAATCGCCCAGACTGTACCTTTGTAGACATAGAGCAAGAGTTCAGCGATGCAAAAAATGATTGCATAGTAAATGTTGAGAAAAAGAAAAATCTGTAGTGGTAAAGATGATAGCTAGTAGAGAGTCAAGGAATGAACTATAATTATGATGATTATAATTATAGTAACACTTAACTGGCGGGCCAGTGCTTATGGCCCTGGTCATTATAGTATTGGTGGTATGATTATAGTATTCCTCTTACTACTGTGATTAGATATCGCATTTGCTAACCGGTGGGCCAGTTGCTATTATGGCACGCCAGCATGCAGACAACACTGTACACCAATAAACATCAACGCCATGCCAAGCACTGGGTACACTTGCTCCTCATCAGGTAAATTACATTAAACTCTATTTTAATAAGTATGGTCCTATGATAATGAGCTGATAGAAAAGATTATCTAGGAGACAGGATAGACCAGGCCCTAGTTGTTCATATATAGTGACATGCTGTATAACTTTATCCATTGGATAAGTCGCTATCCAGAGTGTAACATATACTTTGCATTAAGCATTGAAAAAGGTTTTCAAACTCGCTTTACTTATGTGTGCTTAGAGAATGCATGTTCACAGATATGTGAGCAAATACTTAAATCTTTGTACAGATTGAAACCATTGGATAGTGACAACTGGGATGTGTAGTTGTCAGGAGGTGGGATTTGCATAAGGTGGACTCTCAAAACATCAGCTTACAAATCTTTCTTGTGGTGGTTAAAGTGCTACTATGATGAAATTTGCATCTTTCCTATCTAAGCCATTTAAAGACATAAACATGTAGTCTGTATGAGAGGTAGAATGCTGTTTACTATTTTCAAATATCTCTTTTCGTTTGAGAGATATTCAAGTTTTCAAAATAAGCAAATTAGCAAAGTGATGACATCATAAACTCAACTGAATGATGATAAAATATGATGGGCAAAGATTTTGTTACCAAGACAACATACTGGGTTCCAGACCTCCCTTAGGGATATTAATGGCTTTGTTGGCCACCTTTGGCATTCTATTTTGATATTTACCAATGGTGCCTCATCTGCATGATCCTGCAGGCATATAGATAGTTTAGGTCGAGTTTGTTGCCTTGCTAAATGTTTTTCTAGCTTATAATCACCAAGAATATTGAATCAGGTTAGAGGGAACTGGGAAAGAGTGAGTTGCCATGGGAACCAATTTCTTTACAACTGAAGGTGTGTTGCCCGTATAACTATTACCCTACCAAGTTTCAATGGTCTCTGCTACAAATTGACCAAGATAGCTCTATTTATAATACTTGATTTTATATTGGGTTGAGTGAATGACATCATCACTAATCTCATTTGCATATTTTACACATTTTTCAAACTTAAATATCTCCGGAACCAATGCAGATATTTCCAAACGGTAAACAGCAATTTTAATCATCTTTCTTGGAATTCTATATGATAATTAAACCTTAGGCTAAAAATTCAAGGGACAAAAATTTGATCATAAAGTAGTAGCACTTTAAAGGGGCTATGTCACGCAAAATAATGTACTTTCAGGACACCCAAAATGCCCAAAAGGTAGAATGAAACATTGCAAAAAATCACTTTAAACCACTGAACAACACAAACGAAATACAACCAAAAAGGGAAAGCGAAGCATGGATGGACACAAATGGACAAGTTTGAAACAGATTGCATTTGGGTAATCTTGAAAAAGATTACAAAATTTTAGTATCTAAAGAAACTGTGGTACTGTGTCGGTGGGAGATTGAAACATAAATTGATTTTATCAAACGAGTTGATAAAGGTCGAATAACCACCGTGAAAGATTTGGAAAGCTGACGTTTCGAGCGTTAGCCCTTCGTTGGAGCGAATAGAGGAATTGTGCTTGTTGTAGGTTTACATGTGTGCGGAGGAGCTTTGCTATTGGTAGAAATAGGGTGACATGAATTTGTGAATAGATTAATGGAATGAGAGGCGTTCATTGATTCCACGTGGATAGAGTGTGCCCTGTTGAAAAATAAATTTTTGTTCGAGATTTTTACGGCTTTCTGTGTTTCCGTGGTGTAAGGATAGGCCGCAAATAGTCATGTTGTGGTGGGAGTGATTAGGCAGATTAAAATGGCGTGCAACTGGTTTTGAGGCATCTGTCGTTTTTTTCTACATCTCGTAGGTGTTCGCGAAAGCGGTCCGCCAATCTTCTTCCTGTTTCGCCTATGTAGATCTTTTTGCATAGTGTGCAGGGTATGCAGTAGATGGCGTTTGCGGAGATGCATGTAAAGTGGTCAGTGATTTTAGCAGATCGATTAGGTCCTGAGATCTTAACCCATGTTAGAAATAAAGGGACAAGTTTTGAATTGTGTGTGTGTACATTTGAAAGTTCCTGGTTGGTTGTCTGACTCGAAAGCGCTCCTAGCTACCCGTAGAAAGTTACCTAATAGATGGTTTTGTCGCGTTTGAATGAAATAAGTGGTGGTAGAGGAAAGATGTGTTTAGTTTCAGGATCACTGCGGAGAATTTTGAAGTTTTTGAGAATTACATTTTTGACTGCAAGGTTTTGTGGATGGTAGGTGAGGGTGAATGGAATTCTGTTGGTTTCTTCGTTTTGTGGTGATTGTAGTGCGGTATTTCGATCGATTTCTTGGGCACAATGTTTGCCTGTGGTGACAGTGGAGTCTGTGTTGCCCCGTTTTTTGAAAAAACTGGCACATTTCATTTCTTTCATGGTGGTTATTCGACCTTTATCAACTCGTTTGATGAAATCAATTTCTGTTGAAAAAGGTCAGCCTGATATTTTTCAAGTTCACGGCAAATTGCCTGGATAAAAGTTGTTTTTTCTCAGAATCGTCTTGTTTGTTATGCAATGATAATTTTATCAGTATAGGAATTTCACATCACCATTTGAGTTTTAAACTTGTGATAAACTAACAGATTTCCCCTAAACACCTTTAATAAATAACATGACATTGCCCCTTTAATTTACCTTTATTTAAAACTCATTTGATAAGACCAAATTTTCATGTTTTACTGCCCAACAACACAGCACCACAATTTCTTTAGAAATTGACCCCTTCATTTGCCTGTTGGGCTGTCACAGTGCAACCAGGATAACCGTGAACACAGAGGTTTCATCAGAAGCCAGTTACCGGCAGTATACATCGTCTGTTTGTCAGAAATTTTCCTCTGACCGCTGGATACTCTGCCTTGCTTTTCATTCAAACCCTTGTAAAAGACAAGAGTGACCATCGCTTACATTGATTAGCCCAGGAATCTACTTCAAAAGTTTTTGAAACCCCTGTGAACACCTAAAATATGCCAGGAATGCTTACTAATCTTAAGCCAATCATGTTTAAGTACTTCACACGCCAAAACCACAAACTGGAATAACTCATAATTCAGATATTTGCAGTGGCGCCACATGTTGAAAGCAACAGTTGCTCCGGAGTGCCAGTGATCAGTGGAAGGACAAATACATGCACTCTTCTGTTTCTTTACGAGTAGTCTCAGAGCTTAAACGACCAGAATTAGCTCAAATTAAACCAATTACCTGGCAAATCTAAAGCCGACATTCTTGTTGCACAAACAACAGCAAACACTCTGTGGTTTAGCAAGTGGATTTCAGATGCGTGGTTAGACAGAAATATCCTGACATATTTCAGGTGTTCATGGTTTTTCTGGTTGCAATGGTTACAGTGGGACCGGGAAAACCGTGAACACCTGAAACAACGAAATCTTTCATTTTCAATGTTGTTGCAATAAAATTCATATCATTAAAGCTGAGTATCTATTAAACTACATCAGTGAGAATAGACTTAAGTACTCTGGATGCCAAAGGAATTTTCTTTCAAGGTAAGAGAGAGCACTTATCAATTTGAAATCTATGGTTGAGAATGAAAAAGGATAAGTCCTTGACTTAAAACAGCTGAGCATTCTCTCCGACCTTGAAAAAAAAAAAGAAGCCTATATATATAATAAACAATAAATTAAAAACATTTTGTATTATTGTAATCCCCCTAGTTAAGCCTAGGTGCTTTGGGGGAAAACAATGAGAAATCTGTTGAATATCATTGAACATATTGGTGCTTTTTAAATCAACAACTATTAACTTCTTCCTTTCTTTTTTTATTTCCTCATTGATCCAATTCTTGTGTCACACCTAACTGAATGTCTTGCTCTATATTTGTGTTATTCAATTCTTTCTGCTTTGGGAGGAAACCTAACCTTGTATATAAGCCTCCTGGTTTCTTTTAAGTTTCCTTGCCATATATATTATCTTAACTTTAATCATTAAATGTAAATTTATTGTTATGTGGCAAAATGTTTAAATTAACAAAAAATTTCTCTGGAACCCATGGTAAACCTTAAGAAACTCTTTTTGGATGAATGAGTGCTTCACTAAACTTTAGTTTCATTTAAAGGGCGTAGAATAAACTGGGCTGTTTTTCACTAAAAAATGAAGGACTTAATGGGGACATAATTTTTCAGTGAGTTATTAACACTACAAAAAATTTTAACTGTCAATAATTAGTATTAGGATTTAGTGTAATTACATTGGTGATTATCAAACATTCTACGCACTGATTGGTTGCACTTGAAGTGATTATTACATGATAATCACCTAAGCAGACTCTTTCAAAATGGCCACAAGCCGTTTTGTTGGGTGACAGACGAAGAAATTAATTGTTTTGAAGAAAATGCATATTTTTCCAATAATCACCTACCTTATACTAAAACAATAATTATTCACCTCAGGCTCGGTGAATATCGGTGAATAAACACTTCAACTTTCTCTCAGCTTTTATTCACCAATATTCACCTTGCCTACGGCAAATAATTGTTATTTATTGCGCTACCCTTCTTAAAGCATGGTCACTATTTTATATATTCCGAGGGAATTGAAAGGATACTTCCACGACTGTTTTGCCTGTAGAATAAAAATGAACCAGTCAGAATCTGACAAATGATTTGAAACAAACTTAATATTTGACAGTAATAGTTGTAGGCATATGCCAATGTAATCCCAGAGAAGAGCTGAGTGATAGAGTTGGATGGGGGAAGAGTGGGGGGCGGGGGATGTCACTGCTGAGCGATATTATTAAAAGTTCCCACGCATGTCCCCAAATTTGTGCTAAATTCAGCCACGTGAACCAACTTCTGAACTTCTGGAAATGAAATTCCCTTATGTTATGCCTTATAAATATGGAGTCATCATAAGGGGGAACAATGCAATGGGAGAGACTTAAAACCGGTCTGAAAATTATTAAACACAAGCACTACCAACCTCTGTTATCACCCGCCATATTTGTTTTTGAAAGTCATCCGCTGACCTTATGTTCACTGTTTTCGTTGGTTGTCATGACAACTAGGTGTCAAACGTCACGAGAAAACAAAGATGGCGTCTGGTTAGCCAGCATGTGGAAGATTTTAAAAAATGTCGAGCAAATCTAAACCAACCGTTTTGGCCGCAGTTGATGCAGATAATGAAATCCCACCTCCGCTGGATTTTTCCTTTAAATCATTGGCAGGAATTCAAGGTAAGTGACGGGCTCACGATTTATATTCAGTACACGAGGCGAACTTGCATTGTACAGGGACTGTATCAACTTAGCTGTCAGTTTACCGATGAGCAGCATCATTACAATTTGACACTTTTGTATTAATAGATGCCATGGATGAAGAACCGAGACCCGGACGACACAAGTTTGTCAAGGTATTGTACATGATTGAAATCTTAAGTTGTCAATGGCCAACAAGAATTAACTCAATTTAGAATTTGTCGTAACTTTCTAACGGCGGTGTCGTTGAAAGGTAGTTTCGCTTACTTGTTGTTCACAAAGCACCAACCAAGAATATATAGTTTACATGGATCTAATCCCAGCGTCAAGATCTTCCCATCTCTCTCAACTACAAGCAAGGATCCTGAGGTTAAGAATGTTCAAACTAGAGAGAGAGAACATATAGGTGGTTTGCAACCAATCTCTAGAGACACATATAACAATGCTGCAATGTACAATTTCTGGTGGACGAACAAAAGGAGCTCATAAAAGAGATCTTTTGTTTTCGTCCACCAACATGGCGACGATGACGTAACGTGAAAACCACCTATATACGGGCAGGTACAGGTCACAAGTCACAGGTCAGGGCGCAGTTGGAATTGACTGATGCATAATTAGGCTTAAGGTTAGCTGTAATGAATGTTTAGGTTAGTTTCTGTATTGGTAAAACAATGACCTGTAACCAAGGTGTCTCGAAAACGAAGACCCTATTAAAGAACCCCAAGACCCCGAAAACTCAGAAACGAATAAAGTACCCCTCAATTTGGCTAACCCTCTAAGCCTAAAGGTGGTTTACCTAACAAAGTTCAATAGAACATACAATAATAATAATTAAATTAGAACATGCTAAAAGATCACGGGCCCGTTTCTCGAAAGTCCCAAAACTTTACAGGCCATTTTCGGGTGTCACAATTTCTTTTGCATCTTAAGAACGGAGAGGATTTAAGTCATCAAACTTCACAGTCCTTTTTCTTTTTGTCACCTTAAAGGCATGTTCAAAGATCAGCTTTCCAAAACAAGCAGTTAGTAGTTTCACAAATGGCTTTTCGGACCCGAAAAGTTTTCGGGACTTTCGAGAAAAGGGCCCCAGGCCCCAGTTGTTCAAAAGGTGGATAACGCTATCCACCTAATAAATCACTATCCATTGGGTAGGGCAATTGGTTTCGCTATTACTTATCCACTGGATAGTCATTTATCCGGTGGATAAGCGCTATCCCATTGTTTGAACAACCGGGGCCAGAACTCATAGGTTCATAAAATGGGTATGGTGAAAAAAAAAAAAAAAAAAGAAAAGAAAATGTGACGTGATGTGTCGCCACAAGTTTACCTCAGTCTGTGTATTCTCAAGTGCAAATCATCTTTCTTTGTGTCATAGACAACTACAGAGTCAGGACAACAGAAGTACAAGGCGACTATCCTCCGCTTCTGCTACAATGCCATCTCAGACCTTCAGTACTTTAGTTCTACGCTTGAACATTTATTGGAAAACCCATATGATTTGTCTTGGCTAGATTTATCATTCAATGACATCTCAACCATTGACGAGGTAGCTACAGTGTATGTAGTCTTAAGTTAATTTCTTGCAAACTGAATATTAAATACAAAGACATGATGAATTAAGGTTCCTCCTTGAAGCTTCAGGTTTCAGAGCCAATTTTTAATCCATCATAAGCCAGTTATCAATTAACATGTCAGATGTTTTAAATTTGTTTTAGGTGTTACTTCAGTACCCCAAATTGAAGATTCTGTACCTACATGCAAACAGCATCGAGAAGCTGTCAGAAATTGACAAACTTGGTGCACTTCCAGAACTCTTTAGTGTAACACTGCATGGAAATCCAATAGAGAACATTCCTGGTTACAAGCAGTATGTGATTTCTGCCCTACCTCACCTAAAGGTGCTTGATACAATCCCAATCACAAACCAAGATCGCTCAGATGCCTTGACTTGGAAGCGGAAATTCAAGAAGAAATGACTGTCTCACAAATATAACTTCCAAAAGTAAAAAGAACCAGTATTTGGCAATACCATGCATCTCGTAACTTTTACACAGTAATGGCATACAGTATTGGCTTTTAAACCATATATCAACTACAAGTCATTTATTTATCATAGTCAATCTCTTTCCTGGAAGACATAATGTATTGTGAAAAGAAACAAGTGATCAAGAATCCCTTTCTGTGTTGTCTCTAAACCCAAAGTTAGTCATTAATAATATTACGATCTCAATTTTTTAGCACATTCTTTCAGCTCATGGGAAAAAAATAGGTAAAGCCCTATTAATCTGGGTGGGAGGCTACACAATGCATAAGAATGATATTCAGTTCAATCCTTATTTCAGCAAATTTTATCACATGCCACTGTCAGCCAAAGTGAACACTTATCGCTAATGCTACAGTATTTCATGATTCATTCTTAACACCAACAAAACACTAGAATCAAGTGCTGCCCAAGACCGTTACAACAGTAGTGGGTCAATGACAGCATTTTGATAAAAAGTTCAACAACACGCACCAGTACTTTATCACCTACATTTTGTACAAAAATGAAAAAAAAAAAAAAATGAAAAATAACGAAGGCAAAGGCAATAGAATACCAATGAATCATTAATTTCAATTATTTCTTGAGTTTCCTTTGTCTGTTAACTCATTGATCATCCTAGCCCAATACATTCTGCAGAAAGAAAACTAAGATACTTTTTTTAGTTAAAAAACTTTATTTCCATGATAATTAATTTATAGAAAGCCAATCCAATCTAGGTTGTGGTAGAAACTGCTATTTACACTACTCAACGTTGAGTTTAAGAGCTACTAGTGAAAAAAATACATGTATTTTGGTATAAATATGTTAAGTACATTTGACCATCCTATTTGTATTTTTAAATCCAATTCATAAAATTAAAAAACAATTGTATTTTAAAATAAGTATCACAAATGGTTTGCGTTATTTGCAAATGCTGCCACTTCTTCTTCTTCCTCTTCTTTTACACCCATTGGATGCATCAGGAATGCTTGAGCCTCGTCATTTATCACAGGACCAGGTTTCCGTATTCTTGTTGCACCATTCGGCTGTGTAGAGAACTGAAGAACATCCTTCAAACTGAAGTGAACGTCTTTAAATGCATGTAAAAGAAACACACCAAACACGATTGTCAAGAACCCACAGATTGCTCCGATGGTGTCTTTACTGTCCATTACTTCCCATTCTCGGAACAGAATTGCGGATGCAATGATTGTTAATGTTGTAAACATAACGTAATATATTGGAGTGACCAATGAGGTATTGAAGATATCAAGAGCTTTGTTCAAATAGTTCATTTGAGTCGTCACACATGCTAAAACAGCAATCAATAATCCCCATGCTACCGGATTGGTCAGCTGATTGTCTCCGTGAGCTGTCTCTCTAATTACAAGCCCCAGGCCTTTACATCCCATCACAGATAAGGAACCAATCAGGGAACAGATTGAAATATACACCAAAATGTTCTTTTTTCCAAAGCGTGGTCCATAAAAGAACATCAAACCAAGCGCAATTATAATAACAATAACACCATATGCCACAAATCCTAGAAAGAGAACATGAAAGAGGAACACGTAAAAAGCAAGGAAACCCAAGTGCTGAAACACCAATGACAAAAATACATTAAGCTCAGTTTTCATCATAAATAATTATTTTATAATTTCGTATTCTATAACCTCATCTTCTATCCATTCCACATTAACTTTGTAGAGGATTCTTGAATCTGAATAGCCACACCACCTTGACATTTGAAAAGCGTCAGATAAAGATAAGATTTGAGCCCAAATATATGTTTAATATATAATAGTGCAGCCTGTTAAATAATATTTTTTGTCCCTCAATTCAAAGATCTTGAAAGGTATAGATCGTTTTCACTGTCATGCAATAAAAAAATAAATCGAAAACCATCCATTTTCCCCAAACTTCAGATATTCGTCGAAATGTTTTGCGGAAATTTACAGAGCCCAGTATGAAAACGCCATGTTGGTGCACATCTATGGTGCACCAATATGGCGACCGGAAAATAGTGTCAACATCTGTTACTTACTTTGGCTATCTAAGCGAGTGATCATCTGTACTGAACAGACAGCTATTTACCTAAGCACTTTTCCTAATGCTTTAAATTCTAAAAAGGCTCAAAACCATGAGATAAATATATATTTCTCAATAAACTCGAACCAAACTAGGGTTTCTAGTCCTTATCCGCCAAGACTTGAAAGTCTAACCATTTGCGGATGTCATTACAAAGGCAGCATTTTCTCCTCAGTTATTTAAAGACCCTGAGTGTTGGTCCGGCTGGAGTCGAACACAAGATCTCCCGCATTGCAGCCCAGTGCTCAACCAACTGAGCCACCGGTGCGCGGAATAAAGCCCAAATACAGCCGACCCACAATTTTAAGTCTAAGCCTTTGCTATCTAGCTATTTCCATCACTAAGGTCAGGGCATAGGTTAGTGTTATTTTAAGCTTAGGGGAAACGCAGCTGTTTATCCTTACTTGTCATGAGAAGCATTTGGGGGACGCTTTGTGACATTAATTGTCTGTATTCTGAAACATTGAGTGAGTTGGGGAGAAGAGCAAGAAGACACAGTCTTTGTAATGCTTATTGAAATCAGTGTGCATTTAATTAGGGGTATTTCTGGACATAATATCTGGGGAGAGATGAAAAACTTGCATAAATACAGCCCACCCACAATTTTTGCACTACAGGAGCAAAATTGATTGAAAAAAAGAATCTGTAGATGCCTTCATTAAATTATCTCGGAGTCCATGTTTTGTAAATACCTATCTAAAATTTATGGAAGAAGTTGATCATCATGTATTGTTATCTAAAATTTAATGAAACAGCAGAAAGTTATTACTAAAACATGACTTCTCACACACCGCTGGTAGCCATGCATGTCAAGCTGACTGCTGCAAGCTGCAAGCCTGACCTTTATTGCAAATTCAAAGCTAATACAAGTAGCATTACACTAAAGACCGGAAATAACAGCGGTGCATGAGAAAAACATTTTTCACTTATTTCATTTCACTCAGCCAGTGAAAAATTACTCATAACCCTACAAATGATATATTTGATGATTGTTTCTTGCAGTTATTTACCAAATGATCCAAGTTTTACTTCCAAGTCGTCAATGTCTTTCACTTCCTCTTCTTGTGGTGCATGAATCACCAACACAGTAGAACCAATTATCGATAAGACACAGCCAATTTTACCATGAAGATTCTGTTTCTCATTTAAGAAATATGAAGCTAGCACAGCACTGAAAGACACAAAGTCAGGCATACAAAAAAATGAGTCAAAAGTGGTAATGAAAATTTTTCATTTCTCCTCCTTGCAATAATGAGTTGTCTGACCTTCTACAGAATATAATTTGGATGAAAGTTGCTGACCTTTCATGAACATTCTGACCGTAACCTTAAAAATCTAACCAAGAATTTTCTTTTTGTGGGTATTGCTAAACAATACGCATAATGACATCAGGTCAGGTGTGCAAGAGTGACTGGGTGTCTGGTGGCAAGAGAGGGTGTCTGTGGTGGGTGAGAGTGAGTGGGTGTCTGCTGTGGCAAGAACTTTCAGTTAATATTTCTTGTCAAAAGGTAGAAAGACTGAGAAACCAAATGTACCAGTAGAAAGCAAAACGTCTCCCAAAATTTTGGTTGTAGTTTTCTTAGTACCAAAATTAATAGCAAAGAATATTTATTTATTACCAGTAAACGTTTCTGTCCAATTGTTTTAATTTTGAAGTTCTAAATTACTGGAACTTCAGTGTCTGCAAGTTAGTGTGACATGTGCAATAATCTCTGTTCAAACTGGACCTCCCAACAAAATTTCTTTTTCTCTCTTACTTTCCAGTTCACAAAATATGAATCTCCCAAACAAAGAACAGTTGATGCAGCTGTGATCCATTTAAAGTTCTCAAACAGTATTCAAAATAAATTTAGTTCCTTACATACCCTCTTTGTAAAAGTTATAAAGGGGACATGATGGGGTTGATGTAGAGGTTGTTAAACCATTGACTTCTGAACCGCCTCCCAATGACAAGTAAAATCTTCTGGTTTTAGAGTCAAATCTATTACATACCTCTTACTAACCGAGTTCGAGATCCGTGCAGAGAAATCCAAAATACAATTTGGCCAAATTGGAATTCATTTAAGTTCTATGACTGAGGAATGAGCATAAAATTAAAATCAGAGCATTTTTAGCAGCTCTCTGGCATATTTCGGATCGTAAAATCACAGTTATTGGATCACTATGGCTGGAGTCGAGTACTATAGTACATTTTTCACTGGGCAGTTTCATGACGGGCAAATCTGTGGGAGAAATCGAAAATACAATTGGGCCAAATTGGCATTCTTTTAAGTTCTATGATCGAGAAATGAGCATAAAATTGAAATCAGAGCGTTTTTACCGGTTCTCTGGCTAATTTTGGGTCGTAACAACATAGTTATCGGATCGCTATGGCTGGAGTCACGTACTATAGTACGTTTTTCACGGGGCAGTTTTATGATGGGCAAATCTGTGTTTTTTCCCCTTGATTTATGGCCGAAGTGCGTGGGCCATAGATCAAGGAGAAAAAACAAGGATCCGTAACTTAAAGTACGGACCGAGAAAATGAGGTTAAAGTAAGATATTTATTATATCTCTGAGGTTAATCTGGCGCACTGGCAAGGGAACTAGACGATGTCAAGCGGAAGGTTCAACTACCACGAAAATTTCTGCGTCAAAATCCGAAAAACTAAATCTTCTTGGCTGTTTGAAATAGTTGCTTGCAAGATTCAAACAGTTTTACAAGTTTCTGTAACAGAAACAACATGCAAAGGAACAAGGCAACATGTGTCTCCTTGCATGTTCTACAGACAAGCTTGTTAAAATTAATGGTTGTAACACACCTACCTTACTAACACACTAATGGCACCTAATGGAGTGACAAGAATGGCTGGAGCAAAGGCATATGCCGTAAAATTGGCAATCTCACCAACAGCCACTAAAAATAAGATAACAATGACTATTATTTTAGGGTTAGGGTTAGGGTTAGTCCCATATACTGCCAAATGTTTTGCCTGGTTTTTCTTTAATATGTATCTATCGAACAAGTGACAAACCAGAGTAACATCATTCTGTAAGTTTCACAGCTCTCATGTGAGGAAGGGTTAAGTCACATGTTTGAATAATAATTATTTATTGTGGGTAAGATAATATTTTCTAAGTAAAGTTTAGAAAGGAACATAAACAGTTCATGGGGTATCTTTCAAGCTTGAAATAAAACCAAGAATTACACAGGCCTCGAAACTTGTGACCATGTTATTACAATGTATAGCACTTTCCTACTAAGGGAATCAAAGAAGTCTAGGAGCTGGATTGACAGCTATCAGGTAGGCTTAGCTGTATGTACAAAAATCTTTTTTTTTTGAGATCTTTAGATGCTGAAAAGTTAGCAAGTTCCAAGATTTTTTAGAGCTTTTAGAGCCAAAAAAATCTGTAAAATGCATTTAAAACTAATTATTTAGAGATTGGAATAAAAAAAAAAAAGTTCTTGCTTGTAATTTAAGAGTGAGCAGAATGAAGAGGTTTCATGGCTTAATGCACAGCCGTTTGAGCATTCAGTTATTTTATCCCACAATTCTGTTGCAGTTAGTTGTCAAAGAAAAAAACATAGCAGAGACGCACAATAGTGCATGTAGGCAGCATCAACGCTGTGGGTTAAATAATAATCGTTAATCATACTGAACTTATGTTATCCACAACAGCTATTTTGTAGCTGGCTTGTTTTAACTTATAATAAGGGTCTTTAAATTTTGATATTTTGTATTAAAATTTTGGGATTTTTTAGTAAAATTTTGAGATTTTTAGAACTTTGGAGAGTTTGTAGAACATTTATGGGAGATTATCCGGATCAATTTTTAGGCGATTTTTCGGGATTATTGTAGCTAAGCCAACTATCATCTATCCAGTCCCAGATAGCCCAAGGGCTTAACTCCTTCACCCCTGAAACGCCCCCCTTGACAAGTAAAATCATCTGGCATTAGACAGAGAACATGTAAAATCATCTCTATTAAAGTACTTGTAATTCATGTACATGTATCACCCTTATAGGGAAGGAGTTAAAAGGGGACATGGTCTTTGAGTGGACAAAAGATACTGCTCAGGCCTTGATGTTTTTGCAAGCAATTCTTTGTGCAGTAACTGCTTTATTTTGACCTTTGACCTTTTCATCTTTTGAAATAAAATATATTTTTTTGGCAATATGTGGGGCCATCAAAAAGTAACCGGATCCCACCAACACTAGTCTTTTTGTCTTAGAAAGCTGCTTTCCTTCACAATAGACCACTGTCATAAATGGTGACCACATTTGGCACTTAAAGGGGCTAGGTCACACAATTTTAGGCAATTTCAGCACTGGTTGAATGGTCATAGAATTAACTAAAATATCAAAATAACTGTTCAAAACTATAGAAGATCTCTAACAAAAATTATGCAGGAAAGCCAAGAAGGGACATGGATGGACAAAACTGGAGAGGATTGAAATGGATTGAATTTGGGTAAATTTGAAAAACGTCGGCCCACCGTTTTTCAAAATTACATCAGTCTGTATTAAAATGTCATTTACAAAGCTAGAAAATCATTCTCAGTTGTTATGTGGCTGTGATTTTGAAAATGAAAGACTCTTGCTCTGCCAATTTGACGTTTAGAGCTCATAATTAACAAAATTAAACAAAATTACCTAAAATAGCGTGACCTATCCCCTTTAACTACAGAAAGACAATGGTTGCTATTAAGGAAGCTTTTAAGTCAAGAGCCCTACAAAAAGGTTGCATGGATGGTTCTTTGACATGACTTCGATCAGAACGCACAGGCGCAACTAGTCTCAGTCCTCTGCTGTGTGTTTCAGTGAAAAGCATGTGAAAACTCTCAGGACACAAAAGGAAGAGGCGTTTTTCCACCGGATGGGAACCAACTCATCATCTTGTGAAAACTGTAGCATGGAATTTCTATTTGGACAAAAAATGACACTGATATTTTGAACAGTGTATCAAAGGAGGGCCTTATAATGTCATGATTTTTTTAAGAAATAACTTTTTTAAAACTCCATACTACAGATTTTGTGTTAGACTGTTCTCGTACTGTTACTTTGAAAATTTGGGAAAAACACAGTTAACTCACTGAGTTTTAAGGCATTTTCTGTTTTGGTCATGTGATTTACAATGTACCAAATATGGTTGTGAGTCGAACCAGACAGAGACTTGGCAAAAAAGGTAACTGTAGAATTAATGACACTCAAGAAATTATGATTATTTTAAGGGGTCCATAGCAATAGTTTGGTAGTTAAGAGCCATCCCCTTAATTGTATTTATGTTAATTAGACCTACTGCCCTCATTTTAAAAATAAATTATTTTGAAAGTTGCTTGTCATAGCAAGGCTAGAAAGGCTTATTACCATTAAAACAGAATATTTTATTTGGCTGCCATGAAGAAAGAGGTCTATTGATTAGAGAATGTCACATTTTCTCCATAATTTTCAACTACTACTTATCAATCTCAGCTGCCTAATTTGAACAACACCACTTGACTTGGATATTCCACAAAAACATTGATGTAACAAGTAGAAAGTATGGGGAGCTTCAGATTAGGGCTACCTGTAGCAAATGGGTTATGATAATAATTTATTTAAATTGTTTACTTTTGGGGGAATAAAAAAAGACCTCAGAATTAAGAAAAAT
>NC_090891.1:44048308-44050808 GCF_036669925.1 Montipora capricornis | reverse complement strand
ACCGGAAGTGAATATTTCGCACGCCAGGACATTGGTCTCTCCCAGATTTTTAAATTTATTGTCCCTAATAGTGAAAAGATGCTTAGCGATAGAAATGTGGTTGCGTGAAGACAAGTTAAAAGGGAAAATAGTTCACTTACGGTTGCCGTTCGCGGCTCATTTATTTATTACTATTTAATGGCAACACATTAGAGAGAAAAAGAAAAGAAAAAAAAGGAAAATATAATACCATAAGGATGATCCACAAAAGGGTCCGAGACCCCATACGAGGCAGATCACCTGGATATACACTTCGAAATAATGACAAAAATGATTATTGAATATATTTTGTGTAATTATATGAAATTAAGACTGAGCTAAATGTTTCATCAAATTAATTCTAAAGGTCTTCAAATTAGAGCTATTATGGATACTGCTTAGTAAGCTATTCCAGCTATCAACTATTCTATTAAAATAAGAAAATTTAAAATAATTCGTCCTAGCAAAGTTCTCTTGACCTTAATACTTTCAGAACCCCTGACAATGTAACGATCTCAGTTGCATGGAGCCGGAAATTCATATATTTAGTGAGGTCCACATTTAGATAACCATCAAGGGCCTTGTATAGAAATGTGACATATGCCATAAAACGCCTTTGCTCAAGTGATTGAAGGTTGAGTTTCTTTAATCGGGGGGCCGCATAGTCAATGTCTGACTTGAGGATGAGCCTGGTGGCTCTTTCAGGGTACGTTTTATCATGTCAATGTTGTGTTGAGTGTACGGGGACTATACAACACTACAAAGCCATACTCTAAGTGATATCGAACAAAACAGCAATACAGTGTCTTTAAAGTTGTGACAGCAGCAAAGTCCCTACAGGTACGAGATATTAGGCCCAGCATCCTGTTAGCTTTGAAAACAAAACTATTCACGTAGGAATTCCAGGATAGGTGACGGTCGACGAGCAGACACAAGTCCTTAAATTTAGAGACCACCTCAAGAGGTTTGTTTGTTTGTTTGTTACTTATTTGTTTAAGCAGGTTGAAGTTTTGGCAGGTATTCAGCTGATGTGGACCTGCTATACCCACCCACCCATATACACACAGAGGACAGCCACAACACCGGGAACTTCATCCCCTACTCTTCTCGAATAGTGTGCGGGAACTAATGAACATGGAAGTTATTTGTGAGACTGGACCTCCGGCTTATCGTCCTTATCCGAGAAGACTTGAAAGTCTCACCATTTGCGGATGTAATTACAAAGGCAGCACTTTCTCCTCAGTTATTTAAAGACCCTGAGTGTTGGTCCGGCCGGAGTCGAACTCACGACCTCCCGCATGGCAGCCCGGTGCTCAACCAACTGAGCCACGTGTGCGCGGTGATTCACTCATACTGGTTGCACTTTTCTAGATATCCTCACATGCATGATCATGAGAATTATCAATCACCCTCGAAGTTTTACAGTCGTCAACATAAAGGGCAATGGTGTTACCAGAACCGTGACAGACGACGTCAGGAAGATCACTGATAAAGACAATGAAAAAAATAGGACCCAAGATAGATCCCTGGGGAACTCCTGATGAAACACTAGACCAGGAAGAGTGCTGGCCGTCGATGATGACTCTCTGATAACGTTCATACAAGTAATCTGCACACCCAAATTAAGAGGGAACCTCCAATGCCAAAATAAATAATTTCTGTAGTAAGATGTCATGAGGTACACGATCAAACGCTTTAGCAAAGTCAAGAAACACAACATCGATCCGGTCGACCCTCGTCTAAGCACTTGGCTCAATAATTGTACGTTAGGACAAGTTGGGTTACCCATGCAGGAATTCCTGGAACCTGGCAAGGACTGAGAGCTCATTAGGCCCAGGAGGAAGATAAAATACCGAGAGCAGAAAGCAAAACGAAGGCTTTGTATAAATCACACAGGCCAGCATCTCCACATCTGTCTCAAGATCTCTTCTCCGTAGACAAGTGAGGTGGGATTTAACTTCGAGCAAGACTCCTCCGCCTCTCTTTCCCTGCAAGTGTAGTTCATGATCAGATATGCTGTTATCGAGCCAGGTTTCAGTAATTGCAACAACATCAAATGATTCCGTAAGCAATAAACTGTGAAGATCCGTGATTTTGTAACGTAGACTTCTCGCACGCATTGTGAGAACCAGGCATTTAGGATGGCAAAACATGTACCTTGCCTCTCAGAAAACATGATGAAGTGGTAGATCTGATGGAATCGACCTCAGATGGTCATGGCAGAATGAGGCTGTCAAGGAACGAGTCCGAAAACTTCGGTAAGCCACAATCAGGACACATCCAGGAATCATTCGATGAGGCCAGTGCCAAATAAAAATCGTGCGATAAACCAATGCATAGAGTGTGGTACCAGCGTTCACAACCATCTCAGAAAATACCCTTTTGATTGCACACGACTAGCTTTTCAAACGTCCTGCATGGATATTTATATTTCGGCTTCCGTTTAACGATACGCTCCGAGCCGTTTGTGGTGCTCACATCA
>NC_090891.1:44035808-44043308 GCF_036669925.1 Montipora capricornis | reverse complement strand
CACACGAAGGAAAAACCTTTAATAATTGGACACCATGGGAATCCATCCGAATTTCAAGAGAACACCATTGATGGCTTTAAGAGTCTAGCTGCTCTGAAAGCAGACGGGTTTGAATTTGATACATTTCTAACAAAGGACGAAAAGCTTGTGGTTTTTCACTTCAATAATACAAAGGTGAGAGACTGGTTTCATACGCCTTTTAAGGGTTGAGAACAAGAAAACACCGCCATTTTTTGTTGGGAACTAGAAATATCTTTAAATAACTTTAAGAGAAAAAGTCAAGAGAACTATTGAAGTTATATTAGGGAACAAGAGAATACAGTTTTGATTTTTGACCATTTTCGAAGTCGTTATTGTTTGTGGTCATTTTGTCTTTTCGGGCATAGGGGCTATTGTTCAAATAAGAGCTGCGAGCTTGGAACATAAAGCCCTGAACCTGAAATTGCGAGGAACATTTAGGAATATATTGGGGAAGTCTTTTCATATACATCCATCCGAAAATCGCATTCTTAGAGGAAAGTCTTAATAAAATTGCTTCATCATTTTGCAGAAACTGACCGGAAAAGATCATAATATCTGGGACATCGACTACGAAAACTTGACGAAACTTGACATTAATTCAACATTAACTTACGGTGAGTGCAAACTAGATAACTACGGTAATAACGTTTTGCCAATAAAACAAAATGACATCATGTTTCAAAAAGATATCTCATCAAAAACAATATCGCCAAATTGAAAGATAGATGTGTGTTGCAAAACTGAATTGTACATCGTGTTCCATTTCAGGGAGCAATGAATATAATTTCACCAAAACAAGAAAAATTCCATTGCTGTCTGATGTCTTTGACGCAGTGGAAAACGATTCATTGGTGATGTACTTAAATGTAAGTTATGGGTTCTTGGTAGAAAAACGGGATTAAATTCGCAATTACCGGCAATGTCAAATATTTTCTGTACTTACCAGAGCTCTAACTGTCTATTAAATTTTCGACCTCGGATATTGCGTTTCTAACTTTTTGATTGGTTCACTCAAACTCGGTTATCAGCTCTTATACCGTACGACCTAACTTGGAAACTGATTGCGTCAAGTGTTGCTAATCTGGAAACCGATTTCCTTTAAGGTAATGCCTTAGTATTGCATTGCGCATCCCTACTGCGCGCGCACATGAAACGTAAGAAATTTCCCTCAAACTAAGCCCGATAGCGAAATAAATGCTCCTTTTTCTCTCAAACGAACACGGTGACCCCCGATTTTTTTCAGGTATTTGCTAAGAACAGATGTTTTAGTAAATACTTCACGACTAGGTTTTTCCTTACTTATTTTATTAAGCGAAAACACAGGAAGACTACAAACCGTTTTGAGCTTCACAGTTTCGTACCATTGAATATGTTTATGCCGAAGTTTGTGGCTTTCTTTGAAGCTTTCGGAACGGCATCGGCAATAACAGGGGGTCTAGTATAAAATGTAATAAGTATAAACTAAAACCTGGTTTCCATACGATCTGCAACGGTCTGCAACTATCGGAAGCTGTCTGCTTTCCAATTCTTAATCGTATTTTTCAATTTGATAATTTTCTCTCCAAAATTCAGCTGATTTGCAGCGTCGGAGTTGTACGAAAAAAAGATGCCGAGAGCTTGAATCGGTTCTTGAGGCCATTTGAAATTATATGGGGTATCAGTTTTGTTTCTCCAAGCTCCAAACCACATCGCCTCTGTTTTACTTGTGTTTACTTCTAGACCCGAGGTGTGTTTAAATTCACTTAGAAGCTTCAAAAGGTTAATAACAGATTGATGGTCGTTAACGAATACTGTAGTATCATCAGCGAATTGGGTGACTTTTATTTCCTTTCCACCAACGGTAATGCCTTTTATGTCATTGTTGCTTTTCAAAGCAAAAAGAAGGCCCGATAAGGGGCATCCTTGCCTGACGCCTCGGTGCAATTGAAAAGAAGGTGACGCGTGACCATTGTTTAGGACACAGCTAGATACATTGTGGTAGATGACTTCTATCCATCTTTGAATATCTAGGCCAAAATTGAACAGTCGAAGAGTGGATAATAGATAGTTCCATTTTATTGTATCAAAAGCTTTTCGGAAATCCAAAAAAATTGCAATTCCAGGCATATTTAAGCGCTCAGTGAGAAACATGACTCTTGGATTAATCTGATGTTTTCGCCTATATAGCGGCCTTTTACATATCCGGTTTGATCAGGATTAATGATTTTGGGCAAGGTTTTTTCTATTCTTTTGGCAATGACTTTGGTAAGTATTTTATAATCTACATTCAATAACGAGATCGGGCGTAGATTTTCAAGTATGGATTTGTCTTTGTTCTTTTTGGGAATGAGAGAGATTACCCCGCGCCGTTGACTAATCGACAGAGAGCCGGACTGAAAGGCGAAGTGGAAACTAGCTAACATTTCGGTTCGCAGCTCGGGCCAGAAAAATTGGTAAAATTCAGCTGGGAAACCGTCTGTACCTGGTGTTTTGCATTTTTTGAAATCTTTTACTGCGCTTAGACATTCGGCATCTGTAATTGGCCCGTCACATAGTTTTTGATCTTCGGGTGATAAAAGTGTTACTAATTCGGCTTTCAGGAAGTAGTTACTACCCTGGGGGATGTCTTGGCTCATTGGATTGATCGATTGACTCGTAGAACTTTTTTCCTTGTCTAGGATGGCTAGTTGATCATAAATGAATGTGTCATCGTTTATTTTCAGCTTGTTAATGGCTTTTTTGGTTTGGGTACGGTTTACTAGGCCGAAAAAATATCTCGCTGACTATCGTAAACACAGGAAGCAAATGTTTCCATTTAAATCTGTACTGATCGCAGACAAGCGTACCACTAATCCTCTGCGAAGCGAGGAGATAAAGGAGCTCACTTACTTTGAAGTGTGAGTGGACGTGTTTCAAGGCGAACAATATTGTGTCACCGATAGGACACAGATCATCTCAGACACGCGTTTCCATTAAAAATTGTCTTAGTCGGAATCGTCGTAATGGTCGGGAAACTAGAACTGGGTTCAACTTTCCCGATCATCCAGACCATGTGCCGCAGATCGTCGCAGGCGCCGAAGAAAGATGTTTCCATATGTCTGCGACGTGGCGCAGACCTATCGGCGATCATTTTTGCAAAGCGATCGCAGACCGTTGTAGATCATATGGAAAACAGACTTAAAACATGGATAGCGTTGAAGGCGCACTCTGATATTCGCTACTCAAACAACGTCCATAAACTGATTTTAACCAGCTCGGCCCAAGGCCTCGTCGGCTAAGTATCAGGCGATATTCCGCGCGATTTCGCAGGGTAATTGTTGATTAGTATTCAACACGCTGTGACAATGTCCAAATACGGTCATAGCGCGCTCAATATTCGTCGCGCGTACTCAACGGGTCATCACTTCTTTCCATCCCTCAAACTGACATTTCCCTTTTTATTCAACTTATACGACATACAGATGAATGAAGGGGTAGTTTCTAAAGAAACTGTGGTGCTGCGTCGGTGGGGAAGTAGTATACAAAAATTTGGTTTTATCAACGGAGTTAACGTTGATAATGTAAATTGGCCACCGTACATAGATTCTAAAAGCTGACGTTTCGAGCGTTAGCCCTTCGTCAGAGCGAATCGAGGGATTATGGGTTACGTGTAGTTTTTATAGTAGAGTAGGAGCTACGCTATTGGTGGTAACATGGCAACGTGAAAAGTAGGAATATATTAGTTAAATGAAAAGCGTTCGTTAATACCGTGAGGATTAAGGGTGCCGATTTGAAAGATAAATTTTTGTTCCAGATTCTTGCGGCTTTCCGTCGTACCTAGATGTAGGGAAAGGCCGCAGATAGCCATGTGTTTTTTGGAGTGGTTAGGCAGATTAAAATGGCGAGCGACAGGCCTAGATGCATCCTTGTCATTCTTCTCAACATCGCGAAGGTGTTCGCGGAATCGGTCACCTAGTCGTCTACCTGTCTCACCAATGTATAATTTATTGCATAACGTACAGGTTATGCAATAAATGACATTTGAGGAGGTACATGTGAAACGATCGGTGATCTTAACAGATCGCTTAGGTCCCGATATCTTGCTAGTGTTAACAATGAAAAGACAAGTTTTGCATCGTGAGCGCGCGCATTTGAAAGTGCCGGGTTGCTCGTTAGTTTTGAGCGCGCTTCTAACTAAAAAGTTGCCTACGTTTTTGTCGCGTTTGAATGAAATAAGTGGAGGTTGCGAAAAGATTCTACCAGTCTCGGGATCATTTTGGAGTAATTTAAAATTACTAAGAATGATGCTTTTGACTGCGTGATTATGAGGATGGAAAGTGAGGGTGAATGGAATTCTGTCATTCTTATCTTTTTGTGACGTTTGTAGTGATGACTGTCGATCAAATTGTTGGGAGCGATGATGGCCCGCTTTGACCACAGAGACAGGATAGCCACGTTTCTCGAAGAACTGGCACATCTCCTCTGATTTGCTGGAAAAGTCGGAGTCATCACTACATAGACGTCGAAGTCTAAGAAATTGAGAATAAGGAATGGAGTTCTTGACATGTGATGAATGTGACGATGAATACAACAAATAACTGTGTGAATCAGTAGGTTTGTAGTGCACACTAGTACATAGCACGTTGCCTCTAATAGAAACTTTGATATCTAGGAAAGCCAATGAAGTTTCCGAAATTTCCCAGGTATATTTAAGAGCCGGATGAAAAGAGTTGACGGAGGTTATAAATTGATCGAGTTCTTCTCTGCTGGATGAAATAGCGCCGATGCAGTCGTCGATGTAGCGGCCGTAGAGTTCTGGTTTGGGGCCGTTGTACTGATTAAAAAATTGGTGTTCAACATATCCTACAAAAAGATTGGCATAGCTAGGTCCCATTCTTGTGCCCATCGCTACACCATAAAATTTGTTTGTAATAGTTGCCGGCGAATGAAAAACAGTTAGGCGTTAAAACTAGTTCGGCAATGCGGAGGAGCGTTTCCGAGCTAGGTTCTTTGACAGTGCGTTGATCGAAAAAGTGTTTAAGTGCTTGAAGACCTTCGCTATTAGGAATGACTGTGTATAGAGATGTAATGTCCATGGTGAAAATAAGTTTGTCTTGGCCGGAGAAATTGAAATCGCGGAAAATTTGTAGTGCGTGTGTACTGTCTATAATGTTTGATGGCAAAGATTTGACGATAGGGGTCATAAACCTGTCTAAGTAGCTAGAAATGAGTTCGGTGGGGCAACTACAGTCAGAAACGATAGGGAGACCTGGGTAGTAGGATTAGTGAATTAAAGGCAATAAGTAAATGCACGAAGTTCAATTGGATTTGATGATGAGATTAGTGTCAGTGTCCGGAAATTCTTGATTAACTGTAAGATTTTGAATGGTGTCTTTGACAAGTTTTTGAAGGTCGGACCGCCAAACAAATGATTCGGACATTTCTAATAAAGATATTTTTGAATCACTTCTATTTCGCAAATCCAAATGGACTCCCCCAGAGGGACAATTTGCCTCTTTAGATTTTTTCACTAAAAAATGCCGTCACGACATTGACATTGACATTGACATTGGCGGTCCGACCTTTACCAAAAAGAAGCTTTGCGGCAACTTTCGGATACCTCGTTTTATGCCAAAATCCCTAAAGATCTCACTTCCAAAAATCAACAGCTTGTCAAAGACACCATTCAAAATCTTACAGTTAATCAAGACTTACCGGACACTGCCACTAATCTCATCATCAAAACGAACTTCGTGCATTTACTTCTTGCCTAAAATTCACAAACCCAACAACCCAGGTCGCCCTATCGTTTCTGCCTGTAGTTGCCCCACCGAACTCATTTCTAGCTACTTAGACAGGATTATGACGCCTATCGTCAAATCTTTGCCATCATACATTATAGACAGTACACACGCACTACAAATCTTCCGCGATTTCAATTTCTCCGGCCAAGACAAACTTATTTTCACCATGGACATTACATCTCTATACACAGTCATTCCTAATAGCGAAGGTCTTCAAGCACTTAAACACTTTTTCGATCAACGCACTGTCAAAGAACCTAGCTCGGAAACGCTCCTCCGCCTTGCCGAACTCGTTTTAACGCTTAACTGTTTTTCATTCGCCGGCAACTATTACAAACAAATTTTATGGTGTAGCGATGGGCACAAGAATGGGACCTAGCTATGCCAATCTTTTTGTAGGAGATGTTGAACACCAATTTTTTAATCAGTACAACGGCCCCAAACCAGAACTCTACGGCCGCTACATCGACGACTGCATCGGCGCTATTTCATCCAGCAGAGAAGAACTCGATCAATTTATAACCTCTGTCAACTCTTTTCATCCGGCTCTTAAATATACCTGGGAAATTTCGGAAACTTCATTGGCTTTCCTAGATATCAAAGTTTCTATTAGAGGCAACGTGCTATGTACTAGTGTGCACTACAAACCTACTGATTCACACAGTTATTTGTTGTATTCATCGTCACATTCATCACATGTCAAGAACTCCATTCCTTATTCTCAATTTCTTAGACTTCGACGTCTATGTAGTGATGACTCCGACTTTTCCAGCAAATCAGAGGAGATGTGCCAGTTCTTCGAGAAACGTGGCTATCCTGTCTCTGTGGTCAAAGCGGGCCATCATCGCTCCCAACAATTTGATCGACAGTCATCACTACAAACGTCACAAAAAGATAAGAATGACAGAATTCCATTCACCCTCACTTTCCATCCTCATAATCACGCAGTCAAAAGCATCATTCTTAGCAATTTTAAATTACTCCAAAATGATCCCGAGACTGGTAGAATCTTTTCGCAACCTCCACTTATTTCATTCAAACGCGACAAAAACGTAGGCAACTTTTTAGTTAGAAGCGCGCTCAAAACTAACGAGCAACCCGGCACTTTCAAATGCGCGCGCTCACGATGCAAAACTTGTCTTTTCATTGTTAACACTAGCAAGATATCGGGACCTAAGCGATCTGTTAAGATCACCGATCGTTTCACATGTACCTCCTCAAATGTCATTTATTGCATAACCTGTACGTTATGCAATAAATTATACATTGGTGAGACAGGTAGACGACTAGGTGACCGATTCCGCGAACACCTTCGCGATGTTGAGAAGAATGACAAGGATGCATCTAAGCCCTGTCGCTCGCCATTTTAATCTGCCTAACCACTCCAAAAAACACATGGCTATCTGCGGCCTTTCCCTACATCTAGGTACGACGGAAAGCCGCAAGAATCTGGAACAAAAATTTATCTTTCAAATCGGCACCCTTAATCCTCACGGTATTAACGAACGCTTTTCATTTAACTAATATATTCCTATTTTTCACGTTGCCATGTTACCACCAATAGCGTAGCTCCTACTCTACTATAAAAACTACACGTAACCCATAATCCCTCGATTCGCTCTGACGAAGGGCTAACGCTCGAAACGTCAGCTTTTAGAATCTCTGTACGGTGGCCAATTTACATTATCAACTCCGTTGATAAAACCAAATTTTCTTA
>NC_090891.1:44028308-44030808 GCF_036669925.1 Montipora capricornis | reverse complement strand
AGTAAAATGAGCGCACCGTCGACCACCTCAGGTGGTCAAAGTGTTACGAGTTATCGACCTTGAATATGGTTACTCTACTCTACTTTACTTTACATGAGTTAAATGCAGGGTATGAAATGACTTGGGGAGTGGGAGGGAACGAGTCTTGAATGTTGTATGGGGCAAGGTGATTACTCACAGGGTGCATTGTTTCCGAAAGTAGTTGAAAATAAAGAAAATTAGCGGTAAAATCTTTACATCGAGAAAAAGCGAAAACGGAGTTGCATTTCCTTTGTAGCTCTGATGATGTTTTACCAGAAACCCATAAGGGTTGAAACGTGTAACGCGCGTTCACAGCTTCCGAATACTCAGTGCGAACTGATTGGTTGAATGTTTCAGTGCTAAGTACCATATTTGGAAACCCCTCGCTCTTGTTGTTCCAAATATGGTACTTAGCAAATTGAATATTCAGAAGCTTGTTTCCCAGCACACAAGGGGCCGTTACACGTTTCAACCCTTATGGGTTTCTGGTTTTACTAAATGCCAATGAAAGGAGGTAAACAAAGTGCTGAATTCTTTCGCTAGACAAAATCAGGGCAAATTTCTGACCCCTTCGAACATTAATAATTCTCCCCTAAACGCTTGTAGTTTATATCTCAATCGACAGTGAATCGATACAGCAGTAGAATTTTAACCTCTAATTTTTCCATCCACATATATAATTGCTATCGATTGACCTGCTACTTTTTTGTCAAATGACGCTGCTTCAGTTGGTGAGCTAATAATTTTAACTCTAATTCATGCTCTTTTCTTCCTTCTAAGCGCGTCTTCAAAATGGCCTCGTTAAATATTATAAGTTTGCCAAAGCTTATCGACGAACTTAGAGCTTCTTCTTGCCACCAACACTATTGATGAACTAGCGATCAACGAAACGAGACTTGATTTATGACAGTGAGGTGCACATCCCTGGCTATGGAATTGTTCGACGTGAGAGGTCATTTAATGGTCGATGCGGTGGGGACGTTTGTTTTTAAATTCGTAACTATTTAAATTAATCAACTCGTCCTGATTTATGAATTGAACCGCTGGAGAATCTTTATATCGAAATCCGTACACCTCGGCCCAAATCTTTTTTTTTGTTATGACTTGGTACCGACCACCTGACTCAACGGAAGATAAATTTGATGTTTTTGAATCTCTTGGTGGTAGGCTGGATACCCTGAGGGTTGAATTTTACATAATGGGCGATATCAATTAGATGCACCTTAGCTTGATCATAGCTTAAGATTACTCAATGATATGGCAGATCGTTTTAGTTTATATCAACTCATAAATAAACCAATTCGAGTTTCCCTCTCATCGTCAACTTTCATGGTTCAGTCAAGGGTTTTGGTAAACCAGACGATTTATTATCGAGACGATTTCATGTGCACTCGATAAATGATTTATAGTGTAAATCGTTTGAACGAGTTACGTTTTTTCGATTCATAGTGTGACTCATTGAGTGTCATTCGCTGCGCTGTTAACGTTTCTCGTGTGGTATCATCACCGTTCAATAACTAATTACGTGGGATGCCACAGGCATACCCCGTCATGAAACAAGTCGAATTCCCTTTTTTTTCTTCATCGTAGTCACAAATATGCATACCCCACGCATATCGAATTAAGCTCCGATCGGGGATTCTAATTTTATACCCTTCAGTATTTCCAAGCTTCCTTGGGGCAATTAGAACACCCTCGCTTTCCCCAATTTCTGGCATTCTGAAAGCGTTCGGCCGCGGTGACGTAGTTCTCATTTTGCGATGAGAGCACATTTAGTTTAGTTTGGAATCCTTTCCGCTCGCGATGATTGACACAGTATTAAATCTCACATCTAAAAGCATTTGATAAAGTGAACAGGTGATTTTTCTTTGAAAGCGGCAAGTTTTAAAGGTAAGAGGAATTTTCTACTTTATTTCTAGATCTTGTTTCGTTCTTGTGTATTCCACTATGAACATTATTGCATAGACCGAATACTCCAATTGACCTGTTTCTTGCGAACCAGTTT
This sequence comes from Montipora capricornis, assembly GCF_036669925.1. NCBI lineage: Eukaryota > Metazoa > Cnidaria > Anthozoa > Scleractinia > Acroporidae > Montipora > Montipora capricornis. The sequence goes on along the minus strand of NC_090891.1, from coordinate 44,028,782 downwards.
GTTCAGTCGTTATAATCTCGGTTGACTTTGTTCAGTGCAGCAAAATGCACAATATAATTAGGACTCGGGGATTTCATTGGTTAAAATCTATGCGCGATAACCCTAAGGAAAAGTGGCTCGCGCGAGCACATTTTCCCGTACTTTGTGTTGCCTAGGTGTAATTATTTCGAGTTTTGATTGGTTTACTGGATTGTCTCCGTCCTTTCTGATTGGCCAAAGTAATTACTTAGGATTTCGATTGAAACTCGCTCTAAAAGCTATGCGCGCTAACCCCTAGGGAGAGGTTGTAATTGAAAATATAAACATCTTAAAGATGGAAAACAAACTTGTGAGCACACGAACCTAAAATCTCGCAAAACCGAATGAAAGGATCCGAAATAAGAAATTCTTACACCACAGTGATATTGGGATAAACTGACGGAAACGTTAAATTGTTTCAAAATCCACGTTATCTCTATCTTTGTTAATTGGTAT
>NC_090891.1:44010808-44015808 GCF_036669925.1 Montipora capricornis | reverse complement strand
CAATGTTGGATGATGTTTCACTAACATGTTGGACCCTTTTAGCCAGGCTTTAATGGCAAGAAACTTAGACGAAAGCAAAAAAAAAAACCGCTACCCTTCAAGGCCCCAACACAGTGTCAATCTTATCACCAGTCCCCCAGTTCCCAGTTACTTTTTAAAGAAATATGACTACGATGACGACGATGATGATATTATAACAGAGTTTACGACGTCTTGCCCTCTGCTGGTATTGTAAACCCTTTGTTTGTGTTGTAGCTTGCTGCAGAGAAAACTTGACAGATAGGTAAAGTAAACAATTACAGTGCGACGAGCCTTACCGTGGCCACCTAACAAAGTTTTTAAAAACTTATACGCCAATCAGTTTGAGCGAATTTGATTGACAGTCACCCCTCCTTGCAAAGTTCGCACGGCTGAAGTTCAACACCGTTGAATGGGTAGTTTGAGTTAACGTACTCATGCGCAGTTGTCAAATGTGAAAGTTTGTTGGGTGGCCACGGTAAGGCGCGTCGCACTGTAACTACTGCTCTTTCCTTCGCATTTATTTATTCAAAATGTCCTTCCAAAATAGTCAGAAATAGCATTTCCGAGACCCTAAATTTCAAAATTTTCAGGGGCGGCATGCCCCCAGAACCCCCTAGTTTGGAGCGCCTTTGACGCTCCGAACATTCTTTGTGTGCGTACACCTTCAAAATCTCACGCTAAGCTACTGCATAGACGTATGCCGCACTTTGATACGAGAAACAAGTTTGTGCGTTTGCTTACAGCAATTTTGCGTAACAGAACTGTGCGATTAAAGAAAATTCACATCATGGGTTTAGGAGAAAAAAAAAACTTATGAACAAATAGCGTCATTGAGTTTGTTTATCAAAGGGATGTGTGGTGGTTTCTTGCACACAGACTGCAATCAATTATGTCTGTCCCGTTCAGCTTATTAAATATTCACATAAGAAACAATAAGGATTCTTTGTATGTGTGCAATCAAGTGCGTTCCCATTCAAGTTATCAAATATTCAAATCACGTCTTGTATGAGGCTGGTCCGACGTGTGGTGCCCTGCTCTACAATGCAAATCTTCTGTAATAAAATAGACCAAAATGAAAGAATCATTACCAGAGATTGGTTTGTTCCAAATGAGCCCTACCCCTATACTTGTATTTTATCATGTCGATCTATAACTCTATGTTCTTATTCACTGATGCGGATCGATCCGCATGATCCGCCAGCCGCGGAATCCCACTTGGTATACTACTGATACTTAACGCTAATGTAGCAGAATTCCTTTATATTTTTAAACCAGATCCTACCGAAACCGTTCAAATACTTTAATTGAGGTTCGATCCATCGTATCGAATATCAAGTCTTCCTTCGATCCACTATATATATGAGGGATCACCACGATAAGTTTCTGAAAGTTAACGTTCCTGTGCAGTGTGGAGAATACGGACATGGAAACTCCCTTGGAAGTTCGCGTCCTCGAATTTGCTTTGTTTCTCTTAACCTTTCATGGTTATTCTTCGGCATCAGTTCCAAGTTCTTGCTTTGACCAACCAGAAGATGAAATTACGTCCATTCCACATTATCATTTATATCACACGAAGGAAAAACCTTTAATAATTGGACACCTTGGGAATCCATCCAGATTTCAAGAGAACACCATTGATGGCTTTAAGAGTCTAGCTGCTCTGAAAGCGGACGGGATGGAACTTGATACATTTCTAACGAAGGACGAAAAGCTTGTGGTTTTCCACTTCGATAATACAAAGGTGAGGGACTGGTTTCATAGGCCTCTTAAGGGTTGAGAAGAAGAAAACACCGCCATTTTTTGTTGGGAACTCAGTAGAGATATCTTTAATAATTTTTAGAGAACGAATCAAGAGAACTATTAAAGTTATATTTGGGAACAAGGGAATATTGATTTTTGACCATTTTCGAAGTCGTTATAGTATTGTTTGTGGTCATTAGGGGCTATTGTTCACATGAGAGCCGCGAGCAAATGACGAGCTTGGAACATAAAGCCCCTGAACCTGAAATATAAATGAAATTGCGAGGAACATTTAGGAATATATTGGGGGAGTCTTTTCATATGCATCTGTCCGAAAATCGCACTCTTAGAGGAAAGTCTTAATAACATCGCTGCATCATTTTGCAGTCACTGACCGGAAAAGATCATAATATCTGGGACATCGACTACGAAGACTTGAGGAAACTTGACATTAATTCAACATTAACTTACGGTGAGTGCAAACTAGATAAATACAGTAATAACGCTTTGCCCATAAACAAAATGACATTACGTTTCAAAAATATACCTCGTCAAAAACAATATTGCCAAATTGAAAGATAGATGTGTGTTGCAAAACTGAATTGTACATCGTGTTCCATTTCAGGGAGCAATGAATATAATTTCACCAAAACAAGAAAAATTCCATTGCTGTCTGATGTCTTTGACGCAGTGGAAAACGATTCATTGGTGATGTACTTAAATGTAAGTTATGGGCTGTTGGTAAACAAACGGGATTAAATTCGCAATTACAATGTCAAGTATTTTCTTTACTTTCCGGAGCTCTATCAGTCTTTATTAAATTTTCGACCACGGATATTGCGTTTCTAGCTTTTTGATTGGGTCACTCAATCTCGGTTATCAGCTCTTACACCGTACGACCTAATTTGAAGACTGATTGTGTCAAGTGTTGCCAAGCTGGAAACCGATTGGCTTTAATTTCCACATGTCCAAACGTTCAGAATTTAATGAAAATTCAATAAAAAAATTATTCCACTCACGCTTGTTGGATATATGAGACTTGTTATAGCCAAATCGGCCGCTACGGGCTTCGTCTCATATCCATGCAAGCCGCGTTCATGTAATAACTATGATTAGTATCACCCAACTAGTGGACTAATGCAAATGCTGCATTTTGATTGCCTACGCTACTAGAGGACTATTAGTAATAAGTATATAAGCCTCAGTGGTTTCCATATGATCTGCAACGGTCTGCAACCATCGAAAGCTGTCCGCGTCGGTCTTATCGCAGACTACCGTAAACACAGGAAGCAAATGTTTCCATTTAAATCTGAAGCGATCGCAGACAAGCGTACCACTAATCCTCTGCGAAGCGAGGAGATAAAGGAGCTCACTTACTTTGAAGTGTGAGTGGACGTGTTTCAAGGCGAACAATATTGTGTCACCGATAGGACACAGATCATCTCAGACACGCGTTTCCATTAAAAATTGTCTTAGTCGGAATCGTCGTAATGGTCGGGAAACTAGAACTGGGTTCAACTTTCCCGATCATCCAGACCATGTGCCGCAGATCGTCGCAGGCGCCGAAGAAAGATGTTTCCATATGTCTGCGACGTGGCGCAGACCTATCGGCGATCAGTTTCGCAAAGCGATCGCAGACCGTTGCAGATCATATGGAAACAGACTTAAAACATGGATAGCGTTGAAGGCGCACTCTGATATTCGCTACTCAAACAACGTCCATAAACTGATTTTAACCAGCTCGGCCCAAGGCCTCGTCGGCTAAGTATCAGGCGATATTCCGCGCGATTTCGCAGGGTAATTGTTGATTAGTATTCAACACGCTGTGACAATGTCCAAATACGGTCATAGCGCGCTCAATATTCGTCGCGCGTACTCAACTTATTCAACTTATACGACGTACAGATGAATGAAGGGGTAGTTTCTAAAGAAACTGTGGTGCTGCGTCGGTGGGGAAGTAGTATACAAAAAATTGGTTTTATCAACGGAGTTGATAATGTAAATTGGCCACCGTACAGAGATTCTAAAAGCTGACGTTTCGAGCGTTAGCCCTTCGTCAGAGCGAATCGAGGGATTATGGGTTACGTGTAGTTTTTATGGTAGAGTAGGAGCTACGCTATTGGTGGTAACATGGCAACGTGAAAAATAGGAATATATTAGTTAAATGAAAAGCGTTCGTTAATACCGTGAGGATTAAGGGTGCCGATTTGAAAGATAAATTTTTGTTCCAGATTCTTGCGGCTTTCCGTCGTACCTAGATGTAGAAAAAGGCCGCAGATAGCCATGTGTTTTTTGGAGTGGTTAGGCAGGTTAAAATGGCGAGTGACTGGCTTAGATGCATCCTTGTCATTCTTCTCGACATCGCAAAGGTGTTCGCGGAATCGGTCACCTAGTCGTCTACCTGTCTCACCAATGTATAATTTATTACATAACGTACAGGTTATGCAATAAATGACATTTGAGGAGGTACATGTGAAACGATCGGTGATCTTAACAGATCGCTTAGGTCCCGATATCTTGCTAGTGTTAACAATGAAAAGACAAGTTTTGCATCGTGAGCGCGCGCATTTGAAAGTGCCGGGTTGCTCGTTAGTTTTGAGCGCGCTTCTAACTAAAAAGTTGCCTACGTTTTTGTCGCGTTTGAATGAAATAAGTGGAGGTTGCGAAAAGATTCTACCAGTCTCGGGATCATTTTGGAGTAATTTAAAATTACTAAGAATGATGCTTTTGACTGCGTGATTATGAGGATGGAAAGTGAGGGTGAATGGAATTCTGTCATTCTGTCGATCAAATTGTTGGGCGCGATGATGGCCCGCTTTGACCACAAAAACAGGATAGCCACGTTTCTCGACTGGCACATCTCCTCTGATTTGCTGGAAAAATCGGAGTCATCACTACATAGACGTCGAAGTCTAAGAAATTGAGAATAAGGAATGGCGTTCTTGACATGTGATGGATGTGACGATGAATACAACAAATAACTGTGTGAATCAGTAGGTTTGTAGTGCACACTAGTACATAGCACGTTGCCTCTAATATAAACTTTGATATCTAGGAAAGCCAATGAAGTTTCCGAAATTTCCCAGGTATATTTAAGAGCCGCATGAAAAGAATTGACGGAGGTTATAAATTGATCGAGTTCTTCGGAAATAGCGCCGATGCAGTCGTCGATGTAGCGGCCGTAGAGTTCTGGTTTGGGGCCGTTGTACTGATTAAAAAATTGGTGTTCAACATATATC
>NC_090891.1:44000808-44005808 GCF_036669925.1 Montipora capricornis | reverse complement strand
AGCGGTAAAATCTTTGCATCGAGAAAAAGAGAAAACGGAGTTGCATTTCCTTTGTAGCTCTGATGATGTTTTACCAGAAATCCATAAGGGTTGAAACGTGTAACGAGCTTTCACAGTTTCCGAATATTCAGTGCGAACTGATTGATTGAATGTTTCAGTGCTAAGTACCATATTTGGAAACCCCTCGCTCTTGTTGTTCCAAATATGGTACTTTGCAAATTGAATATTCAGAAGCTTGTTTCCCAGCACACAAGGGGCCGTTACACGTTTCAACCCTTATGGGTTTCTGGTTTTACTAAATGCCAATGAAAGGAGGTAAACAAAGTGCTGAATTCTTTCGCTAGACAAAATCAGGGCAAATTTCTGACCCCTTCGAACATTAATAATTCTCCCCTAAACGCTTGTAGTTTACATCTCAATCGACAGTGAATCGATACAGCAGTAGAATTTTAACTTCTAATTTTTCCAGACATATAAGTACTATCGATTGACCTGTTACTTTTTTGTCAAATGATGCTGCTTCAGTTGGTGAGCTAATAATTTTAATTCTAATTCATGCTCTTTTCTTCCTTCTAAGCGCGTCTTCAAAATGGCCTCGTTAAATATTATAAGTTTGCCAAAGCTTATCGACGAACTTAGAGCTTCTTCTTGCCACCAACACTATTGATGAACTAGCGATCAACGAAACGAGACTTGATTCCTTAATTCATGACAGTGAGGTGCACATCCCTGGCTATGGAATTGTTCGACGTGAGAGGTCATTTAATGGTCGACGCGGTGGGGACGTTTGTTTTTACATTCGTAACTATTTAAATTAATCAACTCGTCCTGATTTATGAATTGAACCGCTGGAGAATCTTTGTATCGAAATCCTTACACCTCGGTCGAAACCTTTTCTTGTTATGACTTGGTACCGACCACCTGACTCAACGGAAGATAAATTTAATGTTTTTGAATCTCTTGGTGGTAGGCTGGATACCCTGAGTGTTGAATTTTACATAATGGGCGATATCAATTAGATGCACCTTAGCTTGATCATAGCTTAAGATTACTCAATGATATGGCAGATCGTTTTAGTTTATATCAACTCATAAATAAACGAATTCGAGTTTCCCTCTCATCGTCAACTTTCATGGTTCAGTCAAGGGTTTTGGTAAACCAGACGATTTATTATCGAGACGATTTCATGTGCACTCGATAAACGATTTATAGTGTAAATCGTTTGAACGAGTTACGTTTTTTCGATTCATAGTGTGACTCATTGAATAGAGTGTTATTCGCTGCGCTGTTAACGTTTCTCGTGTAATATCATCACCTTTCAACAACTAATTACGTGGGATGCCACAGGCATACCCCGTCATGAAACAAGTCGAATTCCCTTTTTTTTCTTCATCGTAGTCACAAATATGCATACCCCACGCATATCGAATTAAGCTCCGATCGGGGATTCTAATTTTATACCCTTCAGTATTTCCAAGCACCCTTACGGCAATTAGAACACCCTCGCTTTCCCCAATTTCTGGCATTCTGAAAGCGTTCGGCCGCGGTGACGTAGTTCTCATTTTGCGATGAGAGCACATTTAGTTTAGTTTGGAATCCTTTCCGCTCGCGATGATTGACACAGTATTAAATCTCACATCTAAAAGCATTTGATAAAGTGAACAGGTGATTTTTCTTTGAGAACGGCAAGCTTTAAAGGTAAGGAGAATTTTCTACGTTATTTCTAAATCTTGCTTCGTTCTTGTTTGTTCCACTATAAACATTATTGCATAGACCGAATACTCCAATTGACCTGTTTCTTGCAAACCAGTTTGTTCAGTCGTTATAATCTCGGTTGACTTTGTTCTGTGCAGCAAAATGCACAATATAATTAGGACTCGGGGATTTCCTTGGTTAAAATCTATGTGCGATAACCCTAAGGAAAAGTGGCTCGCGCTTGCACATTTTCCCTCACTTTGTGTTGCCTAGGTGTAATTATTTCGAGTTTTGATTGGTTTACTGGATTGTCTCCGTCCTTTCTGATTGGCCAAAGTAATTACTTAGCTTTTCGATTGAAACTCGCTCTAAAAGCTATGCGCGCTAACCCCTAGGGAGAGGTTGTAATTGAAAATATAAACATCTTAAAGATGCAAAACAAACTTGTGAGCACACGAACCTAAAATCTCGCAAAACCGAATGAAAGGATCCGAAATAAGAAATTCTTACACCACAGTGATATTGGGATAAACTGACGGAAACGTTAAATTGTTTCAAAATCCACGTTATCTCTATCTTTGTTAATTGGTATTGTAGCCACACGTGTTAAAGTTAATTGGGAAATTAAATCCGGAATTATAACATGCGATGGGGCAACCCAAAGCGATGGGAGCTGTGTTGGGTTTCAGTGAGAAACGTATAATGTCGTTCGCCGATTTAGAAACTCAAGCCTACGTTGTGAGTGAAAACTCAATTGCAATAGCAGCTAAGAAGTGAAACTGCTGGATTCAGTCTTCTGGAAATGTTATGAATAAGATTGTTAATCAAAATCTTGCATGTTGACAACATGATGAAATCGTCAGTTCAGAACTCCCAGCATCGGTATGTTGGAAATGCTCGAAATTTATTTTTAGTTCAGTTGTTCTTTGTACGAGCACCATCCGCAAGTGTCAATTTTTTTATTGTTTCACGGTCTTCATGTTAGCAACTAGAGGGAGGTCACCACATTATTCACAACACTGTTAATTTGGAAACTTTGCAGCTAGTTGCCAGTACGTGCAGCTGGTGAGAGGATGGTTAAATTTTACTTAGCCACATTAATTACAAGAGTTTTCTCTCTCGCTACGTTAGTGTTTCGCTCTCCCTTGGCCCACCGGTTTTACTTTGTTTGTCACCCCGCATTTCGTAAATTCACGTTATTTCCGATCCGACAACCTGTACCAAATCAAACTACATGTACTACGTTTCCTTGGTCAGTGACATATTGATTTTATTTGTAAACACTAAGCGATGTTCACCAATACGTTATCCGTTGTCATAAGCTCTCCAGACTTCACCTTTACTTTTTTTGTTCCGTACCTAGCAAATTTCACACATCCCTTTAGTTTATTCAGTCCTTGAGGATATTTCTAACTCTTCCGAAATGGCTGTATCACCCTATTTCTGCGCAGCATGGTATACCGAGTAAACGCTTTAAAGAGCGTCTTGTCTAGCTTGGTTGGAAGTTGCAGGCCGCGAACGGTAGTGATTTTACATTGTTTTAAACTTAGAAAAAGACGCCTGAGGGCGTCTACACGAGGGCGTATTATTCGGGATGTATTGATTGCGTGAAATGAAATGAAGTAACAGTTTCATGTTAAAGGTTAATGCTTGGAATTGACAAGCGATATGACAAGCAAAAGTTTTTAGCGGACGATGACAATAATAAGTATTGTTTATGGCAGCAAGACAGTAAAATGCACGAACTCACTCAAGATAAGTATATCCATTCTAAAGAGTTTGTTTAACTCTAGCTATCTTAGCAGTCAAATCGTCTGTTAGCCGCCTCGGGTCTTAAAGGGTTAACAACTGTTTTTACAATAAATAACTTCTAGTTAAATTACAGATTTATCTTTCTGGTAATCTCCCGCCATTTTCCAAAGTTTACCCGTTGTTGTAGTTCACTGTAACTGGACAATTTGTGTTACCTGTTTGTGGATTCCACGAATACGCCCTTATAGGCGTCTTGTTGGTATAATATTATCATGAATTTCCAAGGGTAGCCGGCAAGGTCTAAAAAACACTGGACGTAAAAGTTTAAAAAGTTAGCGGGTGATAGTTGTTGGACAGAGATGATTAAACCACCTGAGCCTTCTGTGATAAGCTGGGAGTCGATGTTGCTGGTAAAATCCGTTCTTAGGTTGAATCCTGAGACCGGATTCGACCGACATCATCGATATCTGAGAAGAAAACCGAACAACCGGGAGAAAAACCCTCGAATCAGGTTGAGGTCGACTGAAACTAAACCCATGAGGATCGATGAGGTGGGAGGCGAACAGTGGTCACTACGCCATTCAGATATAGCATTAGTCAAAGAACCGTTGGGCAATTGCTGCTAAAAGCTATAGCTGCCTGAGTGTCCGTTTTGTGGGGCCGTACCTCAAGGCACATTTGCAAGGGCAATACTTCTACTTGTATCGTCGCAATACACCGAGTCTTGCTTAAATCGCGGGGCGGGACAAGTTGCTATCGCTTTTTGTTTTTCTTCTCTCTGATTTACTAAATTGCGAGAGGTTTTAAGACAAGACAAAGTGCACCAATTGCAAATTAAAAATTTAGGTAGAAGATAGAAGCCAAAAACAAATTGGAGAAAAAAAAACACATCCCGACCCCGATCTCCGGGGCCGGATCGGGGTCGGCGACGGGGTCGGGGTGTCTTTTTTTCCCCCAATTTGTTTTGTTTCAATTTTTGTCGTTGTTCTCCCGGGTCCGGTTGTTCGAAAACCGATTAACTTAAGCCAGGATTAGCGTAAACTTTTGTTTTATGTTTTCAACTTTTTGGTGAAAGTTTCTTATGCTTATTTTTGTTTTTTTTAAGATTGACTTTTTCTAATGTAAAGTTTTGCCAAATATAAGCGTTAAACAGCATTTGGGAGTTGAAAAATAAACTCCTTGGTTGATTTTTAATCTGGGATTAGCGTTAACCGACTTTTGAACAACCGGGCCCCGTACTGTTATTTTCGAATGACTGGCATCTTTCGTTTTGCGCAAGAATAACTAAGTAGTACACCCAGTGAAAGATATAAAATAGGAAAACAGGAGCGGCAATTCTGAAAAGGATCTGGAATTGGCATCAAAGGCCTCCCCAGTGATAGAAATAACAATAACATACAAACCAACAAGAAGTGGAAATGGCAATGCAGAAGTAGTCAACAAAATACCAGCAGTTGCCATTTTAAAAAGTAAGCAGAATCTTGAAGTGTACAGTGGAAAGAAAAATTTTGTCATGTTATGCCAAGGTTAAGCAAAATACCATGAGATGGGAA
>NC_090891.1:43994180-43998208 GCF_036669925.1 Montipora capricornis | reverse complement strand
ATAACTTAGTCTAGTGTAATCGCAACAATAGATATGGAATGAGGATAAATTACTAGTATTGTTGCACCCTCACTAACAGGTCGACGTATTTACGAAATCAATCCTCACGGGAACCTATCAGACTGAATGGAAATTGGCTAGGGTGACACCGATCTTTTAAAAAAGGCTCAAAATCAGACATAAATCACTATCGCCCCATCTCCGTTACCCAGTAGTCTCGAAAGTGCTTGAAAAACTCATCTATGACCAACTTTACCATTACCTAAATGATAATAAACTGCTGTCAAGTTGCCAGTCAGGGTTCCGTTCCTTACACACTACCATTACAGCTTTGCTTGAGGCGACAAATAGCTGGTCTGTTAACATCGACAATGGCTTCCTGAATGGCGTAGTTTTCATTGATCGATACGATCGGTTGTTGGTTCGACACTATCGACCGTGAAATAATTTTACGCAAGATGTCATACTTTGGGCCGACCAGGAAACTATTACTTGGTTTCAATCGTACCTAAGCAATCGGACCCAAAGATGCAGTGTTAATGGAAGACTGTCAACTCCTCGCACTATTACTTGTGGGGTTCCGCAAGGCAGCATATTAGGTCCCTTGCTATTTTTAATGTATATTAACGACCTTCCTAACTGTTTCCGGGAGCCTTCCCCGAGAATGTTCGCTGACGATACCAATATAACCCTAACTGCAAAAACTTTAACAGAGCTTAAACTAGCATTAACTCCTGAACTCAGTAACCTTAACTGTTGGCTGAGAGCTAACAGGTTGAGTTTAAATGTGGCTAAGACCGAGTTAACGATAATTGGATCTCGGCAGAGATTAAACACTCAATGTGACGAGGTTGATATACGAATTGATGACGAAATGATCAGAAGAGTAGACCGCACTAAATCCGTCGGTCTTACCATTGATGATCGGCTTTCTTGATCAAATCATGTAGACGAAATATGCAGGAGAGTTTCCTCAGCTATAGGAGCCTTAAAACGAATACGGCACTTTATCTCAGCTAATACCGCGCTTCAAATTTATAACCCTTTAATATTACCGCATTTTGATTATTGCAGTCCTGTCTGGAACTGCTTAAGTGGCCAGTCAAGTGATAAGCTGCAAAAATTACAAAATCGCGCAGCTAGGGTAATTACTAAATTACCCTTTGATACGAGCTCCAACCTCCTTCTCGATACTCTGAAGTGGGAGAAGCTGTCTCTTCGACGTAAAAAACAGAAAGCACTAATCATGTATAAAACAATTCACGATCTTGCCCCAGAATACCTTCAACGCCTTTTCAGTCAACGAGATGCTGAATATAATTTGAGAAACTTAGAATTGAAGGTAAACTTACTCTACCCAAGCCAAATACTAATTATTTGAACGAAGTTTCTGTTTTAGCGGGGCCTGTTTTTGGAACAATTTGCCCCAATACGTATGAAATGCTAACTCTATGGGGCAGTTCAAACGTACAATCAAGCCGCTATCTGACCTATCGGATTCCCACACGGCAATCATGTAAAACAGTTGTAAAGCGTTTTTTTCACTTTTTGTTTAGCTATACTTATGATTTTCCGTGTTTAAATAAGGTTTACTTACTTACTTACTTACTTACTTATTTGCTTTTCGGTCCCGGAAAGTTAACGGGACGTTCGTAAAACGGGCCCCAAGGCAACTACTGGATACGAAGAATTCTCGACGCTTTCTAATCAGCAGGTTTGACTCGTCCTTCTTAGTCCTTGGCCTTCTCGGACATGAGTCCCGCTCCACGAAAGTCCCGGATGTTCAGACAAAGCATTCAATTATCTAATGAATAGGGATTTCTCCAGAAGATAGTGCTGATCCAGCCTTCCAAAAGCCGGTAAATGAGCAATGTTATGGAAGTCTGGAACTGGCTAGGTGATAGAGCGAAATCGCTATATCACCGTTCTCCCCTCGGCTCGGTTCCGTGACCGTACTAAAGCGAGCGGTTTGACTGACTCAGAAGGGACTGCTATCAGTCTAATTCCATCCTGACACTAATTTCTCTCTAGGCTTAATTTAGGCTCCAAAAAAAGTTTCTTCAATACATCTGAGTGTGTATTCAACATAGGTAAAATGAGGATCACCAATTGAACCGAGGTAAAAACGGATTCAAAGGCTGAGAACGGATTTTACCGGCAACACGGCTAATCTTGGGGTGCTTACCATTTAGCCGAAAAAGTCCGGAAATTTCGGTTTGAAGTCAAATGGAAAGGCAATTTTCCGGAAAATCTTTGCGGAAATTGTGGACAACCTCCTGGAGGGCCCGTTTCAATGGGGTTAAGCGTGTGGCGTGAAACGTCCAAAAAATTAACCGTGTGTCGTGAAAAAGGGAAAAAATTAACCGTGTGTCGTGAATTATTTTGTCCAGATAACCGTGTTGTTTGTAGCTTTTCCTAAGCTCTGAACAATTATTTGATGTAAAAATTAAGCGTGCACCGTGAAATCGCGAAATTTTTAACCGTGTACCGTGTTTGCTACACCCCCATTGAAACCCTCCTCTGGAGGTAGTCCGCTTTTCCCGCTCGGAATGGAATTCGTGAAATGCCCTTACAATTTGCGAGAATCGTTCCGTTTCCAGGCCCTTTCTCACAAGATCGAGTAAGTATGCGAGATGGGATGCTGTGTAGGAAATGGTAAGCGACATTCTCATCCAGTTGGTCTTTAAGTTCGGAAAAGCGTTTATCTTTATGCAGTGATCATTCCATCCGGATTACTTGGCTAAATGGTAAGTACCCTTGGTCTCACTCAGTCTGTTTCCTTGATACAGTTGCAAAGTTCGCAGGATAAGATTCTCACAGCTCGTAGATGGCATATGTCATTGAGATCCAATTTGGAAAATGACATTGTATGAAATTTCACTCGTCAAAAGAGTCAAAAAGCTAACATCCCGGCTGAATTCATACGAGCGGTTCACACTTATAATTAATTAATGTTCACCCATTTTGCCGGTTAACTGCATTAATTTTCTACATCCTTGAATGGTATTAACGTTCGATTTATCTATATTCTAGCTTGGCTTCGAGTCTTCGTGATTAAACTTGAACGTTCTTGTGTTTAAGAACATCTCTTGAGACTTGAAAGGCGAATAAAACAGAACTAGGCTGTTGAATTTAACTATTAATCGTAACTATAACAAAATCCTCGAATCTGATTGGTTATCAACATAATAGGACAGTTTGTAATTGGACAGTTGTACGGGTCACCAAGCGGGAGCTAGTTTTCCTGAATCATTATGTATCTTTTTCCAGAGCTATAAAAACAATACTAAGAAAAGTTGAGCAGATTAAGCTATAAAAATTGTGTCACCGTCATTTTCTCGTATTTTGTCATAGTTAACTAAAGATTAATTGTGTCGTACAATTCAGGAAGTAATCGTGCTCGAAGGTTAAAATTACTCGCCCGATTAATTATACCATTACTAATTCCCGGCCGCGGAAGCTTTATGCATCCGTGTTTTCGCGGTAAAACGGCAGACTGTTGCTCGTAATAAAAGCATGAACATTTTCTTATTCTAACTTGTCTTTCACTTTTAAGAAGGGTTTCTATGTTTGTAGCTAACATGCAAGAAAGAAGATAAGCCGCGAAATCTCTTTGATTTTTGGCAAAACTCAGATTTCAGTCTACAAAAATTTGGTTATATCAACGGAGTTGATAATGTAAATTGGCCACCGTACAGAGATTCTAAAAGCTGACGTTTCGAGCGTTAGCCCTTCGTCAGAGCGAACCTATTCGCGAATCTATTCGCTCTGACGAAGGGCTAACGCTCGAAACGTCAGCTTTTAGAATCTCTGTACGGTGGCCAATTTACATTATCAACTCCGTTGATATAACCAAATTTTTGTATACTACTTCCCCACCGACGCAGCACCACAGTTTCTTTAGAAACTACCCCTTCACCCAGCCTGTTGTTTGACGTTTCACCAAATGAATATGAGGTTATCCTCGTTTGGTTTCAATTATACGATTATGCTAAATCTCTCTAATATTGAGAGTTTTGGAGCTAGCT
>NC_090891.1:43986680-43991680 GCF_036669925.1 Montipora capricornis | reverse complement strand
CCTCTCCTCAAAAACCAACGTTTGACTTCTTGCGTTAATTGCCAATTTCACTTTACAGTGTCCCCAATTAGTGCTTCAGCGCTAAATCTACTAGACACTTAAATAAAGTTCCTTTCCTTCCTTTCCTTTCTCTGTTCAGATAATCGACCCAATAAGACTAATGGCTCTGCACGATTAACACATGCGTGTCACATATTAGTACTCGAATAAAAGCCAATAAATCTTCCACAGGCGGTTTAAATACTAACACGGGAGGAGTATGGACAGTCTGCCATACGTGCGAGGTATAGTGAATCAGTTCTATTTCGCTCAGATTTCGAAAATTAAGTCTACATTAACCCTAAAAAAAGATAAGGGTTTGCGTGCCTCGATGGCTGGTTTAGTCCTTACTCACACAGGAGTAACAGAGCTGTTTACATTACGACATTGACCACCCCTCCCCAGAAAAATTGGAAGAAAAATTCATTCAGGCTATGAAAGGCCATTGGTTTGCACACCACGACAAAGAAATATTCCCGGCCTTGCTTGCCGCCCGATCGTTTTCCAGCGTCATACCCCTCTTGTGAGTGAGGTCAAGAGCCAAAAACTAACACACTGTGTGGTTGGCCGTAACCACCATGGACGCCCCACAAACGGATAAAGATACCACGCAGCATGTCACAACCTCAATTTTCATTAAATCGGTATAGGATGCAGCTTAATTGTGTTAATAACAAGAACAATAACAATAATGATAATGATGATGATGATGATAATATCTGGGAACTATTTCGAGGAGACCAGAGGACTACCTGAGAATGATTAATGCTGGGGTAGAGTTGGTAAAACTTCAGAGAACAATCTTGCTGGGATCAGCAAGGATCATCTGAAGAGTTCTTCAAGTCTAAAGTTACTTGGTGCCACCTGATGATGGAGCTAAAATTTCCGGCATTACCATATATGCCATAAAGCATTATGATAATGATAACGATATACTACGGACTTACTATCAGATTTGACAATATACAAGATTTTAAGCCCGTTTTAATGGGAGATGACAATGACGATGACGACGACGACGATAATGATGATGATGATTATGATGGGATTAAAGACAAAGCAATACTGACTTACCATCAGATCTGACAATAAACGAGAATTTAAATCCCCTGTAATTGAAGGAGTCATCTGATTTTAATCGTATGTAGAAATTTTCCCCGGTATATGTTCGAAATGGTCCGTTTCCAACCAGCCGAGTTTGGAAATCCAAGTAGCTGGTACTGATTCGTGCGCACTCTCTTCCATATCCAAATCTCAAAAAGCTGTAGCTAGCGCTGCTTACGAAGCTGAAAGCGTCACACTCACAGCGCAGACACTCTTCAAACTCAAAACTACAAGAAAAAAAAATTGAATATCATAATTGATGTTCTTTACAGCGGTTTTAAATTAATTTGTACAGGTAATCACATGATTTCCAGTGCAATTTCGAATAAATAAGCATGAGTAAATCTTTCCAAAGACAAGTCCAAAGGGCGAGTGGGATTTTGAAATCTTTGAAAAGAGTTGCAAGTGCTTATTTATTCCAAATTGCATGAGCAAAAAGATCATGCGATTACTTATTAATGATATACAAGCCAACATTTCACCTTTATTGCACTAACTTCAACTGTCTCCTCTAATTTCACTTTTTGCACTCTGTTTGGGATTAATTGACGTGCTCTCAGCCAGTCAACACGCTGAACTTTTTGCATGTGAAGTAATAACGCTATTGTCATGGTTCTTGATTGCTACGCTTCGGGATTTTAAAATCTTGCATCACATGTGAGACAGGTCAAGATTGAAAGCAATAACAATAATTTTAGTCATGTTTTAAGGGTTTTTTTTGTCATACTTTCTCATAAACGTCTTTGTACTTTGTGTTCAGTGTAACCATGGCGCAGAATGGCCGGACATCATTAATATTCACACCTCATTAAGCATGAATTAGCATACGAGTGAGGCGATGAAGCGCGAAATTTGAAAGCGAACAATCAACATTTTAAAGGAAATGGCGTCAAAATGGGCGAACAGCTAACTTTCATCTTCGTTTTAAATTGCTCTAGGTTGAAGAAGTCCCTACTTGTAGGCTGCAAAATGCAGACGAAAGTACACTTATTTAATCGAGACGCTCAGGAGATAGAAACGACTTGTAAAAACTATTGGAAATTTGAGTCAAAATGTGAATGATTTTAGAGCCATTTTATATGAGAACTGAAAAATGCTTGTTTTCTATCTTAAATTTCTAGTTTCTGGTCCAACGATTTGATGAGCATGCTTCCCTTTCCCTAGCCTGCGCAGCTGGATATTTTTATTGTAGGATTTTTAAACGTGCAGGAGTAAATCAAAGGTTGCTACGTTGTTTTGGCCGCGAGTGGGATTTCAAATCCAGTAGAGTCCTCATTCCAATTGCCGCCCACTCGCGGCTAAAACCATCGCACACGCGAGTACTTAAATGATCCCCCGATAAAATATCCCGCCATCTACACAGGCAATCCTTTTCCTTGTAAATTTGATGGGTTGCAAAAGCATTTCCAGCAACAACAACAACAATACTTTATTTACTCTTTACACTTAATACACATTTGCAAATACTGTAAAATAAAAAGAGAAATATGTGGAGAAAAGTTGATTCAGGGGTACAAATGAACCTTGCGATTTTCGACTTATCCCCATGAATTTTTCGTGCATAACAAAATAAGAAGAACTGACTGGAAGAGACAAGTAAATAAAGTGCAAACACAGAGAGACAGACTGACCTAGATGAGCAGTAGATATTCAAAATTATTATATACTCACTCAGTGATCTTGGTGTTTCAACCAATCTGATTGGTTCGCTTTCTCGGAGTCTTTGAGCATTTTTATACAAATCCGTTCTCAGGCTGAATCCGTTTTTATCTACGTTAAATTTGTGATCCACATTTTACCTAGGTACGGACTCAGACGAATTGAAGAATTTTTTTTGGAGCCTAAATTAAGCCTAGTAATTTATTCTCACTGCATATCCATTGTTGCGATCACACTAGACTAAGTTATGGGAGGAATCCGCGACCGCCTAAGCAAAAGATATGCAGTAAGGCCAGGTGAGAGGTGGCCACCGCCACCAGGGGAGGAGGGAGGGGCACAAAGCGTGTTCCCACGGCAATCTCTTTAAACTGCGAGATTTCGCACTGCGCAGCCAGATTTTATGCTAGAAAGATCGCAAAGGATCATACTAGACGCCACTAACCCAGACCCTTGGGATTAGCGGAATGCGGTGCATTAGCGTGATACGCTCATTACTGGGTTGCCGCAAACCCAGTCGGAATCTGTCTTGAATTTCGTCGTTTTTTAATTTTTCGTTTTCTTTTTTTATTTTTTATTTTTTTCCGTGTCGGTAAAAGTCTTGCCTGTCACTCCCCTGCTAAGTGGTGTCTTTGTGCATAGAGCCTTCTACGCGTATTTTCTTAGGATCGAGAGGGTAGTGGGAAATGCGTAGATTTCTCTGGTAGACACAGTAGAACGATTAACTTAACCGGCAATGGCGTCGAAAGTCATGTAACGCGAATGGCGTTTTAGTGGATCTTTGAACAAAATGTACCCTTATGAAGCTCAATAATGGCAAGCGAATTGGATACTGAACAAGACAGGCGGTCGAATGTTAGAAGCGACGAGTAATGGACTTCGACAACAATCTGTCGCCCGTCGAGCCGTAATCAAAGTGAGCTATCTTCCTAAAATTTTGCCAAGTGTGGTGTTTTGTACAACACTCAAACCAAATGAAAAGTTCTCTGGTAACTCAGTATGGGTTCAACAAAGACAGAGAAGGAATCCATATAGTGGATCTGTTATCTCAGTTGTCTCGCTATTTGTCAGATTTGTATTTACCTGTTCTCAACTCTGCACAGTCTTCCGGTATAACAATTGGAAATTTCACTAATACGTCATTGACGTGAATGGCGTTTTAGTGGATCTTTAAACAAAATATACCCTCATGGAGCTCAAGAATGGATCGTCAATTGGATGAGCAAGACAGCGCTGAAAAATAAATATCTGGATTTTAAGAGACGAGTAATGGTCTTCGACAACAATTTCATTTTTCGCCTTTGGATATCAAGTGAGCTTTGTTTCTAATATTTTACTAACTTGGTATTATATAAAACACGGAAATCAAATAGCAATTTTTTTATGGATTTAACCATAGTTACTAACTATGATTTAACAAATTAACATTGAAGGAATCGAACGCCTACAAGAATGCATCACAGTGTTTACTCAAGTCTCATCTTAGTTGTCTGATCTTTAGGGATTTTGGCATAAAACGAGGTATCCGAAAGTTGCCGCAAAGCTTCTTTTTGGTAAAGGGCGGACCACCAAACAACTACCGCGCCGCCTTTGTCGGCCGATTTGACAACTATGTCGTTGCGTTTACTAAGATTTTTAAGCGCCGCCACTCTTCCGAGGAAAGGTTGGAAAATTTAGTGTTGCGATTGAATTTAAGTTTGTGAATGTAGTGACGGCATTTTTTGGTGAAAAAATCTAAAGAGGCAAATTGTCCCTCTGGGGGAGTCCATTTGGATTTGCAAACTAGAAGTGTTTCAAAAATATCTTTATTAGAAGTGTCCGAATCATCCTCTTTGTCGCAAAAAAAGGCTTTTAACTGAACGCGGCGAAGGAATTTTTCGACATCTTGCTTAATAGAAAATTCGTTGGTGCGTTTGGTAATAGGGACAAAATTTAGGCCCTTACTGAGAACAGATTTCTCTGAGTCAGTAAGCGGAAGATTTTCTGGAATTGTAATTACGGTATTATGGCTATGTAATGCAGTGTCGT
This sequence comes from Montipora capricornis, assembly GCF_036669925.1. NCBI lineage: Eukaryota > Metazoa > Cnidaria > Anthozoa > Scleractinia > Acroporidae > Montipora > Montipora capricornis. The sequence goes on along the minus strand of NC_090891.1, from coordinate 43,986,853 downwards.
CGGTAATTTGCGGACCTATTAATTGTTGAAGTTTAAGAGTCTTGGTTTGGTGTAAATGGTCAAACAGTCCAGAATTAAGTTGTCGGATTTTAGCGCGAATCGATTGTACTAAAATTGCTGGACAGATTTTGGAAAGTTCGGAGCGGCAATGAAGAATTTGTTTGTCAAGTGCG
>NC_090891.1:43976680-43979180 GCF_036669925.1 Montipora capricornis | reverse complement strand
CTCGTCAAACTGCAAGATTTCGCACTGCGCAGCCAGATTTTATGCTAGAAAGACCGCAAAGGATCCTACTAGACGCCACTAACTCAGACCCTTGGGATTAGCGGAATGCGGCGCATTAGTGTCATACGCTCATTATATATGCAGTGAGAATATAGAAAAACTAGGGTCAGGTTAGGATTTATTTAGTTTTGGTTATTAAGCATGGATATCAATTGACTTTTTAGACAGAAGTAGATAACGAAAAGAACTGTGTTGCCGGTTTAGTACGTTCATCGTTGCATAGTACAGTTCTTTGTTCCCGTACTATGTTGTCATGCTCAGACTGAATGGATAAGTGTATGAATACAGATACCGATAAGATGATACGAAACATTGAGAAGTCTTGTTGAGATGCGTAAGACAGAGCTTGAGGGAAGGTATTATAGGTGTTTTCAATACTTTTTGGGGGGTTGATAGCTGCTTTACTGACTAGATAGAGTGCATATTCAAACTCGGTTAAATTAGGATCACCAATTTAACCTAGGTCCGCAAAACGGCCTCAACCTGGGAACGGATTTGGCTCGCCTATGGCTCGTGGAATTTTGAGAACTTTCAAAGCATCGATCACTAGCTCGTGCCCATAAATCACAAAATGCACTTGCAGTCATACATTTCCTATACTTATTCACTCCCTAACCAGTCAAGAACGGGTAATCCAAAACAAAAGAAAACGGCCAGCGTGAACACGCGTTTCGCTAATTTCTGAATCGGAAATATTGAGAATACAAGATGATGCTGCACCAGAGAATACAAAGAGGGCAAGAAATTTGGCCTGAAAGTTTTCAAAGGTAAAAAGAAAGACATATTTTTGCAAGCAGGTGTTTGACTTTGTTTTCCAGATAATTATTGCTAAAAATTAAACAATCTTCAAGCCAACAATTTGTTTCATTCGGAGTAAATTTTATTTTGTACGCTGGTTTTCCCAGCAAAACGAATTTGTTACTGAAAATTTGTAGGTATACTATGCTAAAAGACAGAGGACATAGTTTGCTTACCGGTGTTTATTCTGACTCGTGGAAATCATGGAAATGGGAACAGGAGAACCTGAATTTGTTGCTTAGTGGTCAATATAATAAAGTAAGTGGAATTGAATTTGCATCATTTTTTCTTTCGTCTAAGGTTCTGTTTTCAAGGAGGGAGGGTAACGGTCTACCCTTCTGCTAGGGTTACCCTAGAAGAAGGATCAAAGATAGCTCGGGTTAACAAGCAAAATTAGACAGGTAGGGTTACCCTATCACCCGGGACAACTCTAATTGACCTTGGTAACCTCACCCGGCTAGAAATCAGCAAAAAGTTGTCCGAGTTATCCCTAAAGAGCGTTTACAAGCCAGGTAGGGTTACTCTGGCGCTAGGGTAACTCTAGCGCTCAGATAGGGTTACCCTAGGACTAGGGTAACCTTGTAAACACGTTGCTCAAAACAAAGAAGTGCTAGGGTAACCCTGGCACTAGGGTAACACTCCCTCCTTGTAAACAGGGCCTGAAACCTCGGTCAGAAGAGACATTTAGGTCCAGTTTCCCTTTTTTAAACATCGTGTTAGAGATTTACCTAAAAAGCTAAGAATAATGGGCGATTTTAAAAGATAGCAATAAACTTCTTTCAAAACTACAAATATGAAAAAATGTCGTTAAGGGGGGGTGTGACTGATAACCGCTGTAAAAAGACACGGAAATCGGGCCATGATAACCCGAAATCTTTGCGGAGTGGGCAATCATTTTCAAAGTAAGTGGAATTGAATTTGCATCAATTTATTTTTCTTTGGTCTAAAACCTAGGCCAGAAGTTCCAACTATTAGACACCCATCTTGGTCAAGTTCTTTTGGACATCATATAAGAGATGTCTAACTGAAAATCTAAGAATAACGGGTGATTTTAAAAGAATACATTAAACTTCTTTGAAAATGAAATTGTCGTTTCTTTGTTTGTCGAACTGAAAGACTATGCTGGATCTCTAACAGTACCAACGTGAAATGGGAATTATATTAAATGACCTCCACTCCTACGAAAGAAGTTTGTACTGGCTAAAAAGATTTCAATCGAATTTGCTTGAAAAGTTCCAAAAAAGTGTGATTCGAATTAGTTTTGACACCAAGAGCAATGTGGCAGTCGTAACACGTCACAATTATTCAATATGGTGGCGAAAGAGGAATTGACCAATTTCGACATGCTAAAATTCTAGCTTGGCTACAAAGTTCAGGGGAATAAAAAAAAAAAAGATTAATTATTTATCTCTGATTCATTTCCTTTTTTTGTGTACCCTTAAACCTCATAGCTAGGCTAGAATTTTAAAATACTGAAATTGGTCTATCGCAAAATGAAAATAAGCGATCTGAAAATTTACATTTTTTTCTAATGCAAAGGCTTTCTTTGAAAAATGTTCAAGGAAGTTTGGCTGTTATTGTTGTTGTTATTTTTATTTTTGTTGTCATTATTGAGAAAATTAACTCATGAGTGAGCCAACGA
>NC_090891.1:43969180-43974180 GCF_036669925.1 Montipora capricornis | reverse complement strand
GCCTGAAGGAGTTCATTATCAGCAACTGTCAGTAATTAAATTCATCATTTAAAAAATAAAAATCAACAAGTTTTGGGAACAAAAGTTGCAAGTTTCGCCACACAGTGGCTTTCTTTGTCTCAACCTCGTTCCCAGAGTCTCTCTTTTTGCTTCCTTTGTAGGAGAAGAGAGACCCTGGGAACGAAGCTGTCTTTGTCTTTCATTTTCTCATTGGCTCGGTGGCAGTGCGATTCATGAATAACTCGCACTGCTAAGAGCCAATCATGTTGCAGGGATCACCAGCGATTTCTAGATGGATGTAATAAAGTACACAATGAACAAAACGTCGTATTAACTTTCTCGTGCATTTTGTGATTTATGCGATGTTTTGCATGAAAGTTCTAAGATTTAACCCTAGCCCAATTTGAAAACTTTCTTTCACGAACCGTTCGAAATTGATGAGGAACGAGAGATTTTTTCAAAGTTCTCAATTTTATCCAGCCTTTTTATCTACTAGCCACTCAAGTGTTTTAAGACAAGTTTCTGCTGACAAAGCAAAATTCACTTTCTCTAGAAATGTTCTCGATTGATTCTCGGGGAAAGAATTTTCTTTAAACTGCGTTCAGTTGTCACGGAGTCAATCAAAGACACTTTCGCAAGTACTTTATTTGACTGTCAAAGTACTCTAACTTACGTAAACCGCACACTTTCTCGGTCTCAAAAACCATCGATCTCTGATTACAACAGGGTCTATTTTTAACAATGGAAGAGAATTCTAGAAGGTTGTGATAAAATACCTATGAAATTCGTTAGAACATTTTAGAGATAAGAAAAGTTTCTCGTATGACTTAATAGTAACAGTGCTCTTAAGTTCTGGAAACTTCCTCACAGCGCACTTGAGAAAAATCTTCATCTTAATGAAAGCTACTCGCAGCACATTCCTTCCAACATCGAACGACTAGTTTATAATGTGTTTTTTTTTTTTTTTTGGTTATTGTTATAGAATTTGTATGTGGTCCTTCTAAAACAAAGGAGCAACAGGATTGCCTTTTGCCAAATTTTGTTGTACTCGCAAGGTTGCTTTGGCAGTACGTTAAAAACAACGTTTTAATTGAACTTCTATTGTCCAATCAAAATTAAATTAACACATGTAACATTCTTGAGTGCATTATGAATAAGCAAACTGGATACTTCGTCGATCTTAAGCCCAGTGCAAACAGTTGCAACAACTCCCAACATTGTTGGACGTGCAGGTGTACGACCCATAAGAGTTTGTTGACTTACAAAATTCGGTTGCTATCTTGTTTTCAACATGTCAATGCGTGGCTATCCGCACCATGGAGACCGTATGTAATGCGCGTGCGTGGTCCCAACAATGTTGGAAGAGCTGTGCAAACAGATCCAACGGTCGATCCAACGATGTTGCGCTGCGCTTTGGCCATCACGGAACAAAAGAAATGTTGGGAGTTGTTAGCTCAAAAGTTTGACCAGTTCCAAACTTCGTGCAACAACACACAACAGGGTTGTGCAAATGAAAAACCTTAAATAACAATGACCACAACAAGGATTCCCAAGCCCGTGAGACTGAGCACCCCCAGCAAACCATTGTTTTAACGAAAACCGCTGGTCAGCAACCTGGTTCTGGTCATTGCTGTCTAAGGTCTTCCTGTGCAAACGGACGTTAGCAGTTGTTGGCATTCGTTTGCACAGGGCTAACATTTGCAGCGAATATAATTCCAGCCCTTGGGAATAACATTCCAAGGCTATTATCAGTAACTTTACTTACTGTCGTCGCAAAATCCTTCTTCCAGAAATATGGCTATTACTGCAACAAGAAGACAACAAAACCTGCTCTAACAAACTTGTCTTTAAAGGATAAAAATGAGTAAACTTGGACAAATAACAATGGAAATGAATGGCTGCTCACTCTTCACTAAATCCAATTTGCGAAAATGAAATTTGCAGATCCTTATTGTCCACCGACGTGGTTAATATAATAGAGAGATTAGGGAGATTTAGCAACGACAACGGCGACGGCAACGAGAACGTTACGAATTTGCATATTTAGTGGACAAAAACAATAGCTTTGCACGCTCTGCACGTGCGTTTTTCATTTTTGTCTATTTCTTTGCCGTCGTCAGCAAAGCAACAACGTGAAATTACCAAGTTTGAGGTGTTATGGAGAACGTCAGCACCTGGAGATAAATTTTCATTTTTCTCCCCTAAATTAAGTGCTACATCTTTGTCATATTAAAAAGCTTGGAATTGTCGATTGCAATAACGTGAATTTATGTTTTTACATGACGTTCTTGTTGCCGTTCCCGTCATCGTTGCTAAAGCTCCCTATTAGGGAGTTTAAGAAACGACGACGGCTACGGCAACGACAACGTCAAAAAGCAGTAATATTATTGGTTAAAAGAACCAAAAAGATCGTGCTGCACGTGCAGCACGCATTTTTGAACAATTCTCTCCCGTCCTCGTCAAAACTACTACATGAAAAGACCAAATTTAAGGTTTTGACGACAACGTGGACAAACTACAGTGAATCTTTCAGTCTCACTCTCTACTTCAAATCCGTCCGTACCAATCCAGTTATAGGACACTTCGCTCAAACTTAATAATATAAACAAGATGGAATAATCATGAAATACTTAGAATAGCTCAAACTTATATTTTGAAGTGACGTTTTCGACGACGTAGCCGTCGTGGTTTCTTAAACTCCCCATTAGGGAGCTTAAGATCTACGACGACGACGTCGACGAAAACGCCAGAAAACAATGATATCATTGGTTAAAAGAGCATAAATAATCGTGCTGCACGTGCGGCACGGATTTTAGCTCATATTTTTGCGGTTCTCTGCGTGACGACGACATGAAATCACTAAATTCTAGGGTCTTTTGTTCACGACCGAGTCGGAAGGGGAGTGGGTCTATTCCTGATTTGACATCACAAACTGTTTTACATTGCATGAACTCTTTGTAAAAATGCATGCAAAGTAGATTGTGACGTCAAACCAGGAATAGACCCACTCTCCTTCTGACTTGGTCGTGTACAAAAGATGTTTGGATTTTCGCAACTTTCGAAGCCAATAAAATGGCAGGATTTGTTAGAAAAAGGAAAAAATGGTCGCAATGCGTCTCGAACAGGTGCAAAGATTCATTTTACCGCAAAAAATATTTTGAGGTTAGGGGCACTTTAAGGTTCTAGGAGCGAGATCGCGAAACCAAAATAGCAATTAAAAGAAATGGCTTTCATACCACGAGGACGGAGATGGAACACGGATAGTTAAATGAGAGAGATTAAAACATTTTGCGTTAGCAACAATGTGGAATGACCAAATTTATGGTTTCGTTGCAGAACACGACGCATAATCTTAGATTGTGCTTCTTTACTTTAAAAAAACGCGCTATGTATACCACGTTAGTGAAAGATCATATTTTCGCACATTATGTAGTGTAATTTCTCATGTTGTAAAGTGATGTTTCTGTTGGCTTAGCCGAAATTCTGTTTTGATTGTAACAGCCGATGTTTTAAATTTATTAATCTAATCCGAATTTGATCGACCTCACGATGAACGTGTGAGTACAAGCGAACCTTATAGCCTTGAAGACAACAGTCAGGTATCCCGGTCAAATGGTAAACGACGATAGACACGTTTGTGGTATCTCATTCTGTTTAAGTAGAGCAGGTAATTTTGCATAGTTCATCGCTTAAGACTGTTTTCTTGACTTTTTCTAAGAAGAACAATCTCGTCCCGGCAAGTTGGTTTTCGACGAATTTACACTGCGAAAGTACGAGTTTGTCAAAAGGAAATTGCGTTTGCTTTTCGCCGTTTACTGTAAAGATATTCCACTAGAAAAAGTGGAAACACCAGCAACTCATTCAAGCGCCGAAATGAGAACTTCATGCCATAATAGTATTTTCTGCAGACTTTTTTGTGCAACCAGCTGGCTTAACTGTGGAACGATCTGACCATGGAACGGTTCGTGACTGTAAACCAAACAACAGTTCCGGTGACCGAAACAACTCACGCGAAAACCTCTTAAACACGATTATATATTTACAGTGAACCACGTACGTCTTTCTTTCGATGGGTTTGGTGAAAAAGACGGGACGCGGGGTGCTGGAGTGAGGGATGCCAAGATGTCGGGGTGTGTGGAAAACACGGGATCCCGAGGTTTATGGAAAACACGGGGTGACGGGGTCTATGGAAAACACAGGGTGACGGCGGCAGGTACAAAACACAGCCCTAAACATTCATTAAAGCTAACTTTAAGCCTAAAAGCTCTTGTTTAGGTACCGGTCTAATGAAGGTTTAGGATTGTGTTCTGTACCTGCCAACAGAAGAACATAATCATAACACTTGATTCCGAAAAACTGTCTTGGTTTGACGATACCTAAAAATTTATGGTCCGCGAAATATGTCCAAAACATTCCAGCATTTTTGAGAAACCTGCCCCTGGCTACGGAACCTGTTGCGTTTTATGCAGTAACACTCAGAGTTTTTATTTCTATCGCGCACGGCCGCATTTTGTCTAATTAAGACAACCTTGCTATTTCATATTCGCAGTTCAATATATGATTTATTTGATAAATCATTTCGTTAATTGATTTATTTATCACGGGAACATATGAACCCACAAATGACCAGGTCCCAAAATTAGTGGCTTCATAGATCAATTGGTTAGAGCGTCGCACCGGCATCGCGAGGTCACGGGTTCAAACCCCGTTAAAATCCTGAATTTTTAGGCTTCTCCGCGCAATTGCTAAAATTGCGTTCATAACTGCGAGGATCATATATAGCTTTACTTCATTTTCTATCCGCTGTTCAATATATCATTCATTTCATATTTTATTTCGTTCATTAAGACTTCAACCTGAGACAAAAGATTTTAAAATATCAGCCCACTAAACATTCCCTGCCGGACTATCATATATTGGCTTCCATTCTTATATTGGTAAGTTTTCTGAAGCGGTAACAAATCACGCATTCAGATTCTGCATAATTATGATACGCAGCT
>NC_090891.1:43946680-43964180 GCF_036669925.1 Montipora capricornis | reverse complement strand
ATTTCTAGCTCCGAGCGCCAGTGGCATGCTTCTTAAAGCTCAACTTAAAATATAAAAATCTGCTGAACTGTAAGCTTAAACTTAGATCCTTATTTGAATCAAGCCTGTTAACATCTCTATGTGCTTTAGGTAAATTTTCATTTTTATTTACTCTTTAGGGGGACTTCAAACAACAGTAAAATGGCTGCATTTCGACAAACGTATTCAGAGTTACACGAATTAAGATCACTTGCTCTGACAGTGAATATCTTAGCTCTAACTGCTACAGCCACAAGTTCCACCCGAGAAACCATCACAGACGGTATAATTTGGTAATGAAAGATTCTCATGTTATTTCTGAAAGTCCGAGCAAGACAAACATTGCCTACTCTGTCCTTTACATGGGAAATGACAAGCTGATCGAAGAATATTTTCAGTGGCTGGTGGATGAAATAACAGAGGAGAAAATCAAAGCCACTCGGACAATTATTTATTGTCAAACAATAAAGCAATGTGGCACAATTTATTCCACATTAAGAGAATGCTTGGTGACAAACTGTATGTTGACAGTACAAAAGACATGAGGAAAGTTGTTCTGGAGATGTTACATTCTTGCACCCCAGATCAAAACAAAGAAGCCATCTTAGATGCTTTTCAAAAGGAAGATTCCCCAGTGAGAATATTGTTGGCTACTATTGCCTTCGGAATGGGACGGTGTGGATAATGCAAGGGTGTTTATCGCACCATACATTTTGGGCCATCAAAAAACATTGAGGCCTACATTCAAGAGACTGGCCGTGCAGGAAGAGATGGAAAGCAGAGTGTGGCATATGTCATTTACAAAGGCTTATTTCTAAACCATGTGGACAAAGACATGAAAAATTATCTCAAAACAAGCGATTGTAGAAGGAAGACTCCCCTCCTTAACTTTGACACAGGATCAACTGTCAGTCTTCCTCATCCTATGCACATGTGTTGTGACAACTGTGCAATCAAATGTGAATGTGGTGCATCGGACTGTGGACAGCTTACAACATTCCCTGGTACTAGAACAATAATTGAAAACAAAAATAACTGCTCAAGGACAAGAAAGGGAACTGTGGCACAATGGATTGCCCTTAGGGGACTTTTGTATTCTTACCACAGGACACTCAGTCTGGTTCTGGATGTAATTGCGAAATCCAACGGTGAACTAGTTAAAAGCTTAACAAAACCCCAGGTTCTTCTTCGATTCTCCGATCTACAAGTGTCACAAGTCTTGGAGCATGTAAATAAATGGTTTACACTAGAAGAAATCTGCTCACATGTTGAAATCTGGGACATAAGGCATGCATTTAAAATTTTGGAGTTCATTGGTGAAGTCTATGGAGATATCTGCGACGTGGACATGCAAGACTTTGTCGATTATGAATTCCACGATGATTTTGATTGTGATGATGATGCCAATGAACACTGGGATGATTTGCTGAATGACGATTCTCTATTTGAACTGGCTATTGAGAACATTTCTCTCTCTGAACTTGAAAACACCACATGTATTGACGTTTCTCAAGATAATTCTGGCAACTGTGATGTTCCCGGAGCTGCGTTAGATGCACTTAAACAGCTTTTAATTGCTGACAAAGAAACGTGACTTCAAGTCTAGTGTATTATTTATTACTAAAGAAAGCATTTTCCCTATCATCCCTGTGACAATTCTAGTTCTGGTTATTCTTAAGTTTAAAAATGTCCACCAACCAGAATTTCTAACAAAATTTCTTTAGTGAGAAGGGGTGATTCTTGATGTGAATATTATAGCAAGATACAAGTTGGGAGCTCAAATTTGCCTGGTTTTTTTTTCATACCACGATCAAATCAAGACCGTAAAATAAATTGGGAAAAATATCATGTTCCAATAGTTAATAATAAATTTATATGTCTCATGCAAATAGGGCCAATTTGTGTCAAGCAAAAATTGCCAGAATATCCAAGCTGCAATACCCCTTTCCCCCCACCCCCCAACAGAGTCATTATGATAAATATTAAAACAGATGAATACTATATTGGTCTTTATTATATACATTAAGTGGCAGTCATTATCAAAAAACTTAGTTATCTATCACCAATACATGCAATGTAGCTATTGCTATTTGCATGGGCCAATGAGAGTAAACCTGGCAAAATCAATCACTGTTGTAAGGGGAGGGCAAGGGGGTAGGATTCAGGAACAGCACAGTGCGCAAATCCTTTTGTTCACCCGTGAACAAGCGAACAGCTACATGTTTGGATACATACTGATAAAACGAGTCGTCTAGTAACACATTGTCTAAAACTCAGGTTTACATGTATGTCAAAACTACCTCCATGTGAACAGCAACTTAACACTTAAGCCTCTGGCCTTGATTTACCGCCTCTCTGGACCAAGGAATGTACTTTTCTTTCTCATGCATTTACGGTGGCCTGTGACACCACTACTTCCTTAATTGGCATTGCTATTTCCAAGCAAACCCCACTAATGATACACTTGCTAGATGTATGTGAATGCTTTGTTCCCAAAATGGTAACAATATTAATTGTTGTCGTACAACATTATGAAGAATGAAACAATCAAATTATACAAAAATAATCTTAACAATAAATATGTAGAAAAATAACCCACAAGGTGCATTCTCTTAATGTTAAACTTAATAATAACAATGCAATTGCATTAGGTTTTCATGAATCACACACACAGTACACCTGAATTGACTCTTGATACCAGCAACTAAAACCAATACTCTTAGCAATACAAGTAAATTCTCCTGTCAATTCAGTATTCAATGAAGGATAACATGAACAGAAAACAAAACCAATATGGCACACAATAAAAAGCTTGTTCCATAGCTTATAATTCAGGTGGCCCCACCCAGGATTAACAGTTCTTTTTTGCAAAGTTGTCAAGTGCCACATGCCTTATAAATTCAAAGTAACTTATCCCCTAGTTTTCTGTTAATGTTACCATTTACTGAACCCAAATGGAATATGCTCACAACTTAGTCACCGTGCCTTTTTACCACGGCAAATGAGTCGAGTCCTTTCGTAGACGCTTAGTTCGTAAGCCACCTTTATCAAAGTCTTTGTTCTAATTCGAATTGATCGCTCAATGTGATTTAATCTGATGTCCTTCTGGTGCGAGAAGAAAGCACTGCCACTCGAAGTTCGCCGGGTAGTTCTTTGAGCCAAATTTTGGAGTGCTAATCTCACCTTCGGAAACATTCAAGTAGGATTGTCCTCCACCGGCTACAAAGATAATGAAAGCCCAAAATAATTAAAATTAAACAAAGATATTTTGCGTACAATAGCTGTGGTTACACTGGCCCATTTGCCCACGGTTTTGTGTGCAACCGCTTTTCCCAGACCGAAACTGCCCTAGGGTTATTTCCATGAATGCATCAAAAAGAACAAAAGAACTTCACATTGAAAAGGACGGTTTATCTGCTCTCTGAGGTGGCTTGGTCAATCATGATCTGATGTCCTTCTGGTGCGAGAAGAAACCACTGCCGCTCGAAATTCACCGGGTAGTTCTTTGAGCAAAAGAAAATAATTGGCTTAAAATATATTGGCTTCCATTCTTATATTGGTAAGTTTTCTGAAGCGGTAACAAATCACGCATTCAGATTCTGCATAATTATGATACGCAGCTCTGCTTAAGAGCACCCAGGAGGGCTCTTGAGGTGTCCTAAGTAATAAAAAAAAAAATAGATGGTTTTCACCTGACGTCACATTGGCCATGTTGGTGCACAGAAGAAATAGAGAAAAAAGTCTTTTGGGAATTTGACTCTTTTTCTGAATGCAAAACATGAGCCATAATTTGCTATTGTTTTGTGCACCACTGAACATGGCCGTCTTATCACGTGATTGAAAACCATCTTTTGGCTTTCTACGAATTGACCAATGCTAGTAAGGAGAGTGGCGGTTTTGACAGTTTAATTTTTGTGGTCTGCTTGATTGGTTTCGGTGAAGGGTTGACAGAGTTTCCGTTTCTTATATGGATGCACTAACAATGTTCAATAGTTATGCTGTTTTAGAAGGCTATTATCCAAAAAGAGTTACAAGACCCAAAAACCAGCATAATTGTAAGATGCGATTCCTAAAAACCGCCTTGGTTTGCAGACACCTAGAGATTCATGGTCCGCGAAATATGTCCAAAACGTTCCAGCATTTTCGAGAAATTTGCCCCTGGCTACAGAAACCGTTGCGTTTTATGCATTAACACTAGGCATGTTTATTCCTCCATGTCTGCTTACGACGTAACAGTATTCGCACCTGCCGTTGCGCACGGCCGCATTTTGTCTAATTAATACAGCTAAAATTGCGTTCATAACTGCGAGGATCATAGCTTCACTTGATTTCACATGGGCAGTTCAATGTATGATTCATTTCATAAATCATTTCGTTCATTGATTCATTCATCACCGGCACCGCGAGGTCACAGGTTTAAACCCCGTTGAAGTCCTGAATTTTTCGGGCTTCTCTATTTAATTGCTAAAATTCCGTTCACATATCATTCATATATCATTCATTTCATGTACTTATCATTTCGTTCATTAAGACAACCTCGTGAGACAAAAGATTTTAATATATCGGCCCACTAAACATTCTCTGCGGGACTATTATTGCTGAGAAAAAAGCAGTTTTCTGAAGTGGTAACATACCATGCATTCTGATTCTGCATAATTATGATAAGCTATCTTGAAAATTTTCAGGTATATCGTTAACAAGTAATCGCACGATTTTTCTCAGGTAAGTTGGAAAAATTAAGCCCTGTGGGCTAGTGCAATTTTTTTTTTTCTGATTACCACTACGAAAGTCACAGATTCCAATATTTAATTTTACGTTGTGGTAACAATCATTGTTTCTGTTCTGCTGTGCTTCCATTTTACACCCTCAACTTCTAAACGTCAGTTTTATCTCACTGTGACATTTTCAAACCACATCACGGCGAGTAAATCTTCAGAGCTGTCGATTTTGCAACCACGTCCTGACGAAACTACAATATTAGGAAGCTTAAGCACGCGCGTTTTTGAGACGCGGACGGCAACCGGAAGTGAAGTGTTTTTCCTTTTGATTTGTCTTCACACAACCACATTTATATTGCCAAGTATCTTTCTTCATCAGAGATGATTAGTATAAAAATCTGGGAAATGCCACCGTCCTGGCACGCCAAATATTGTCTTCCGGTTACCGTCCGCGTCTCAAAAACACGCGTGCTTAAGCTCCCAACCCAACTTTGCCTGCAAGCCACAAATATGATAACAGCTACCATAGCTTACCAATTGATACGAATGCTATCCGCTCAATCCAGGCCATACTTTCAGATTATCTTTAGGCGTTGTGTCACTTCTTGGACTCAGCAGAATAGTTTACTTCAGTTTCATGGAAGTGGTATTTTCCTTTTACAGACGTTGCTACGCAACATTGAGATTGTAGGCATTGTGTCGCTCATTACACTTACGCCACGGTCACGTTCGCGCTGGAACTTTGCTTCCGCTTGCCTACCTAGGACATTCCTAGCTCACCACAGGTGTGACGAACATAACATGACATTGCCTCCTTGCTTAAAAGCTTAAAACTTCAAAGGATCCGCAGCTCTGCACAAGAGCACTCAGGAGGGCTCTTGAGTTGTATTGCCCGCCATTCGTAAAAAAATTCCGAACTTAATAATGCTTCCGAAATATCGAAATGGTTTCGTTGGTTCGGAATGGTTCCGAAGCTTGCAATAGTCTCGAAGCTCGCAATTCTGTCGCCATGGTTCCGAAATTTCGCAATGGTTACGAATTTTAGTTGTTCGAGGGGGATTGGGTCAGAATTCGATGGGAGTCAGCTTGGAGCGCTTACCATGTGAATGGAATTTTCTGTAATTCAGGCGAGAATTCAAATGGAACGGTTCACCTCGGTGGAATGTTTTCGGAAAAAAGGTAAAAAAAAAAAAGGTATTTCCTTTTTCTCGCTTTGACCGGAATGCCCGGAAATTTATGTACTACTTGTCCACAATTACAAGTGCCAGAGAAAACAGACCGTTTCATTTCTTCTTCAACTGGAACAACCCGTATTTCTGGCAATTCCTATTTTCTTTTTCTAAGTACAGAATATGCAGTACCATTTGTCGAAACATTCTCACCGAAAATTTAATTCAAATGGTAAGCGCTCCAGATAATCTGACCCCTACTTTACTCCTATGTATTTTGCAAAGAATTGTATTTTTGAAAAGAATGACGACTTAAGACCCTGTGTTTTTACTTAAAAAAAAAACACCTATTCTTAGAAAAGTAATAGGATTATGACATGATTGTCTAAACCGACCCATTTATCTTTCTTTAGGTAGGCCAAAACGGATAACGCATACTTCCGTGTTATAGTTTTCCACGAAGATAGTCAATCATAGTTCAAATGTATCTGTGTATACTGTGCGGTTCGAGCACCACCTCGAGTGGCAATTAAATAAAATTTTCTCATCAAATTGCTTTATCACGATTTAGTACTTCAGTCATTCTGCCCTTTTCTGGTCATACAAAATCAGCACTTTATTTATTTATATATTTATTTGTTTATTTATTGATTTAATATATACTTAATGAGGGTAACACTAAATAGCTAAAAGTTAATAAACTTGAAATAATGAAATAATTTCCAAAAAAATTAGTGAAATCTAAAAATAAATATAACTATAACTACAAATCTGTGAAAATGTACAGAACACACTTTAACTCAAGCTAAATATGAAAATGATTTAAGCTACGCTAGAATCTTCTTAAAGACAGGAAGAGATCTAAGGATCACCTAAATTCTAAAGGCAAATTATTAAAAAGTTTGCAACATCTAACCGAGAATGATTTTTCAACTTCTCTATGTACGTGGTTGCACCATTTTATTGGTAAACAATGATCCCGTGATCATTGATCTGGTTTTTCCAGGAAACCATGCCCACACCAAAGAAACATTTTCTTGTGCATGCTCTACTGCTAACTGGGATTACTGTCATTTTGGACAACGCGATTTATGAAATCCCTGACTTGCAAATAAATGCCAATGCCATAGTTGCTATCATCACTAAGTGGATCAAAATTCTGTTGAAGGGCAATTGTCAGAGTATTATTCAAAACAAAATTGACAGGAGCAACATGTACCCCCGATACTTCATTGTCTGGATCTGGAGGAGGCCCATCTGGGTCATCACCATATGTGTCCAGATCAGAAGGCATTTGTTGGTCAAAAACATCTCTTATACCAGCATTGGGAGACCTATAGCTGAGCAGACAGCCAGAGGCCCAAAGCTGACGTGGAGTTCCGTTATGCTCAGTTGATATTGAATGATAATTGAATCTCATTGTGAATCGATCCGAGAGTCTTTGTATTCTTGGAAAGAAAATGTAGTGCAGAGCGTACATGTCTTTGTCATCGCCAGTATCTAAAAGCAAGTGGTCCTCCAAAAATAAGAATATGGATGAAAATACAGACACCACACACTCTACAACATCCCTCCAGAGTCTTTCAATTCGAGTGTTCCGCACACTTGGCCCTGTCAAAAAACTTCCACGGTTTTCACCGCGAAACCATACCATAAATTCTCCAACAGCTATATTCTCCCCTCCATTATCAGCCCTAAGACGAGAGGGATATCCCCATTCAGATGCTGCCTGTTGAAAACAACCCAAAACAGTTGTTGCCCTGTTGTTATTGTTTACTCTCAGGTACACTATGGCTCTGGAAAAACCATCAACACAGCCATGGATGCAAAATCACCAGTGCCTCAATTTCATATTAGTGTCCATATGCCACAAATAATTAGGGTGTGGCACACTGTATGGCCGACGTAATATTCTTGATCCCCATCTGTTTGCCCTGTTGATGGGATCAACACGAATAATACTCTCCCTTACTCGCCAGCATTGAATATATACTACAGTGATATCCCGCTTGTACGCTCTCCCTCCCCGGTTGTGAGAGAGCCGGCTTCAAGTTGGAGCGTCTAGCTTGCCTAATACGCCATTTCCAAGTTCATGTCTGCCTCCTCTTCAAAGCGAGTCTAAGTGCGAAGTTTTTGTTATGAAAATTAGTTTTCATTCATATGTAAAGTAGAACTAATTACCATCACAACAACTCTGCACTTAGACTCACTTTGAGGAGGAGGCAGACATGAACTCGGAAATGGCCTATTCACGAACCAAAATCAAGACTGTTTGCGCAGTAAAACTTTATTCATGATTAGGCCTTATGCATGATTACGTCATATGCCCAAATTTACCACGAAGCCTCGTTTGCACAACACTGTACATGAAATACTGTTAGCACGTGGGTTTTCTTCTCAAGTTTGTTCGTGGTTTAATTTTCGAAATCGAGGCTTGGTGGTGAAATCAGCTCGTAAGACGTCATCACGCATCAAAATTAAACAATGTTAAAAGCCTTTGGACCGAAGGAGAACTCAGTTTTTCACAAGTTTAGTCGTTTAGTCTAAAGAAAATGATTTGCACTGGTATTTACTCTGAGGTAGTAAACATAAGGATATGAACATTTACTTCTTGATGGGAGGAGGGTTGAGTGATTTTCAAAAATGGTAGCCTGCAAGCATAGTTGTAAAAGAAAAAAAAACACTCATTGAGTCGGTCAGGCAGAAAACTTCAAAGAGGAACATTTATTATGCATGCTTATGCCATGACATTAAATTTGCCTGTGTCAGCAAGGATTTTGGAATAACAGCGTGTCTGTACAAAATGACTCAACCCCTCTCCCCTAGACTACTGGAATGTCTCCTTACATGAAACTCAAATAAAGGTGTGGTGGCGCTTTGTTTCTTTGAAAAGTCCAACACGACAGAAACAATATAACGGAAAAAATAGCAAGAAACTCTGAACCACAGGAACTTGAGTCTTTGAACTTTTTGAGGGGGCCGGGATCGATGTTCAACCAAAACTTGACATCGACTGTAATACAAATATCCAGTCACTGAGGTTTACAAAGTGTGATGTTATATACCTATACCTTCACTAAAAAACACGAGCACTGTGATTGGTTGATCCTTGGTCACGTGCCCCTGATCAATTTCAAATGCAGTTGCAGTTGTTGCCCGCTCCGGTTGTTTTGCTGCAAATGTTGAAGGGAAAGGCTACACATATAACAAAGGAATAAATGTCTGGTCCCTCGGGAATCTAGGACTCTCGGGAAAACAAAAGTAACTGTTTCCCTCGGGACGAGATATTAAGTGTAGAATGTTTAATTAAGACTGCCAAGATTGATTTAACGTCTGTTTATATCTGTGTTTAAAATGATATACGGGTACAATATATTGTGATAAGTAAGTGTCGGTCGTGAAAGCATGACATGAAGAAAATAAAGAAATATATAAGAAAACAAGAACTCGGCTTAGTCTTTATTAGACAATCTCCATCGGCAGAAAATGATTAGACAGATCGTTTTCGTAACTAAAATATACTTCTACGGCAACACTGATGTAACATATCTCTGTCATGATGAGATTTGATTTTCAATTTCCTGCGTGAAGGTGTAAAGTACGAAGAAGAAGTGATTTTGAACTATAAGAAACTGCGATAAAAAATATCTAAAGATATTAAAAAATACTAAAAACTTGGTTAAGAGACGACGACGTTTAGCTAACGTCGAAACGTCGTTGTTTCTTAACAGAGTTTTTAGTATTTTTAGATATGTTTTATCGCAGTTTTTTTTATAGTTAGAAGTTGTAAATTGGTATCATTGAATAAAAATAAACAACATTGAAGTGAAATTGTTTATCAACCTGGAATCCTTTGGTCGCGTTCTTCCCAATGATAACAAGTGAGCAAGGTAATAATGACGGTGAAGAACAAAACAACTGACTCAGTATTCAAATAGCAGTGACGTGAATGGCTTGGTTTGTTACCTTTTGTAACATACGAACGGCTTGGCCATGTTAATGCAGTTTTTGCCTCGAAGCTAAAACGTGAGCACTAACAAGTGCTACCACGAAAGTCTCCATTTTTGATAATGTGCTCTGCAGGTTGTTACCATGATAATGCGTCAACATATTATGCATGCAAAACAGTCTGAAAGCTCGAAAGTCCCATGCTGCATAAAGCGGTAATTCTTGTTTACAAACATTGACATCACAATTCTTTTGATATTCAAATTTGCCAACCACGGAATCATTGCTTTAACAGCCACTTAGACCATTTAGGTTCTGGTTTTCATATTAATAACAATGGGTAACGTCACGACAAACATCGCTATTAATCAGTCGCGTACAAACGCATTGCATTCTTGAATTAGTAAGTATTTATTTGACGTCATTTTATCCTCGATAAAAAAAATTTTAAATTGTTCATGGTGGACCAAAAAACTTTAAATAGAAAAATTCCAGTTAAAATAAACAAATGCCTTTTTGAAATTACGCCTTAAAACTTGGGTCACTCAGTGTTTAGTTAACGCAGCTTTGAAATCCAAAGAACAAAAAAAAAATTGGAATTTTTTTACCATACTACCTCTTTACACATCTTATTTCCTTTAATTAAGGTAACTCCCTTGAAATTGTTGTACCATCAAACTTTTTTGGAAACTTGGCATAGTTAACATTCTTGATATGAACATTTAAAAAAAGCAATAAAAAGATGGGGTCATCGTGCTTGTTTACGCGTCAGCAGGCTCTTAAAATGGGGTATTTTTACTGTTTGCGCGTTAAAAATTCGAATCACCTTCATACAGAATTAAGTCTTGGTTACTTCAAAGACATAACATTTCATTTTGAAAATGAAGCTTCTTTTATTCACATAAGCAGTATTACTTCATTCACGCCGTTTTTGATTGCATGGTTGTGGGAATAGTGCATTTTTTGGGACAGTTCCGAGGTAAGCTTAAAGTCCTCGCCTTAGGTAAAATACACCCAGTACGGAACTGTTTTCCAAAAAAAAATCATGTTCTCCTATCAAACTTCTTTTCTTCTTCAAATATGTTCTTTATTAGACTTATCTTAGAAAATACCTGAAAAATCGGGGGTGACCGTGCTCGTTTGCGAGAAAAGGAGCATTAATTTCGCTATCAGGCTTAGTTTGAGGGAAATCTCTTACGTTTTGTACGCGCACGGGCTCATGTGAGCCGTGCGCAGTAGGGATGCGCAATGCAATACTAAGGAATTACCTTAATAGTAACCTTAAAATGAGGCCCAGCCTCATTGTGCTGGCTCCCAATCCTTCCCCTATACATCGAAAATTCATAACCATTACGAAATTTCGGAACCATGGTGAAGAGTGTATGAATGCGAGCTTCGGAACCATTCCAAACCAACGAAACCATTTCGACATTTCGGAAGCATTATGAAGTTCGGAATTTTTTTACGAGTGGCGGGCCATAGAGGTGCACTAAGTAAATAAAAAAAAATGACTTTCTACGAATTGACAAATTATATTTAGGAGGGCGCCCGTTTCGAAGGCATGTACAAAAACACGAAACACCGAAACGAAACCATCGGAACAAAACCACCGGAACCGCCGAAACCAGCGAAACATTTACATTTCGAAGTGTTGTTCAGATTGTTAAGCTGTTCCAGTGGTTCCGTTGTTTTTGTTTCGGTGGTTTCGTGTCCGTGTTGTTTCGGTGTTTCGATGGTTTCGACGGTTCCAGTGGTTTCGGTGGTTTCGTTCCAATGGTTTCGTTTCGGTGTTTCGGGTTTTAGTACATGCCCGTTTCGAGAGATTGATCTTTGTGGTCTACTTGATCGATTTCGGCGAACGGTTGACAGAGTTTTTTATTTTGTATATTGCGTTATTACTCGGAAAAATATGTCGAGGACGCCTTCCCTGTACGAATCGCAGTGGTCTTCACCTAAACAAATCTGGAACATTACGTCTTGCCCGGAAACTCCGCGGCACAGCGAGCAAGTGTTGATCTCTGGATCTTAGGTGGTATTTGGGCTGACTTTGTGGCTGTAGAAGACCTTTAAGGTAGGCAGGTGCGGTTCCATTGAGGGATTTATAGACAAAAAGGGCGGTTTTAAATTGAATACGAAAATTAATGGGCAGCCAGTGGAGTTGGAACAAAACCGGGGTAATATGGTCGAATTTCGGAGTTAGAGTAATAATTCTAGCAGCTGAGTTGAGGACTTTCTGTAGACGGTTTATCTGGCATTGAGAGATTCCATGCAGTAAAGAGTTACAGTAGTCCAGATGACAGGTTACAAAAGCATAAACAAGGATCTTGGTCAATTCAGGTGAGAGAAATTTCCGAATTTGCCTGATGTTGTATAAGCCATAGAAAGCTTTACTGCATATTTTCCCGACTTGTACGTTCATGTTCATGTGAGTGTCAAACCATGAGCCTAAGTTACGAACAGCTTCTGAAGGCTTAATCTGTGAGTCGCCAATCTTAACTGAGTCAATAGAGACTTTCGATAACTGGTGTTTAGATCCAATAGAGTAATTCTGTCTTGGTGTCATTGAACATAAGCTTGTGTGACACCAACCAAGCCCGCACGTCAGCAACGCAGCTTTCGATTGCACTTACTGCAAGATCTTGAGAGGCAGATGAGTGTGGGCGAAATGGTAAATATATCTGAGAATTATCAGCATAAGCATGCGCTGTTGGAAGATGCTTGTTGACCACTTGGAACAGACCTGACGCATAGAGAAGGAAAAGAACTGGTCCAAGGCAGCTTCCTTGTGGGACACCGCAATCAAGTTGTTTCGGTTTGGAGATCTCGTCTTCCACAAGAACATGCTGCTGCCTTTTACAAAGAAAGGACTTGATCCACTCCTTAGCATTGCCAATGATACCGAAATCATTATCAAGAATATCCAGCAAGATCGTGTGGTCAATGGTATCAAAGGCAGCGCTTAGGAGGATGAGAAGAGTGACCTCCTGCCTGTCCATGCTCATCAGTATATCGCTACTGACTCTCAAACGAGCAGTTTCTGTTGAATGAAACTTGCAGTATGCAGTAGAGCAAAGGACTCACAGTGTGCGAATAACTGATTAACAGCTGCTTTCTCTGTTGTCTTAGACACAAAAGAAAGGTTGCTAACTGGTCGAAAATTCGCAAACTCTGCATCAAGTCCAGAACGTTTCAGCGGAGGGTTGACATGTGCTATTTTCCATGACCCGGGGAAATGACAATCTTGAAAAGATAGGTTGATCATCTTTGTTATGACAGGAGAAATTTCACTTGAACACCGTTTTAGTAGCCACGTTGGTATAGGATCAAGTTTGCATGATGCGCTGGAAGAGGTCATTATTAAATGGTGAACATCATTAACTGACATGGGAACAAAACTGTCGAGCTTGACATCAGGTGAACTACCGCGTTCAAGGATAGGTTGCGACTGGCTGACTTCTATTCTGTCGATGCTTTTTTTATAGCGCTCAATTTTCTTGTAACAGAAATCACCGAAATCATTTGCCAGTTGATATGGACTAGTATGTGGTGGTAAAGGATTGGTGTGATTTCCTTTACATAGCGAATTTATAACCTTGAAAAGTTTCTTGGTGTCACCTGAGCATTGATCAATGAGGTCAGTGTAGTACAATCCCTTTGCCTTTTCAGATTGCCGTTTAGAAATCCGATTTGCCTGATGCCAGCACGAGCGATAACCGGGGTAAGTTTAACTATACTAGTGTTTTTGGGCGAGGTTTGGCTATTGCTTCCCTATATATAAATAGTCTGCCGTCCCATATTGATGAACTTCGAGTCTTCATATCCTGTTGCAAAGTAGATATTCTTATAATTAACGAATCTAAATTAGATTCCACTATTTTATTCACCTGGCTTTGAAGTAGTCAGAAGAGATCGCTGAGTTAATGGAAGGAAAGGGAGTGGTGCGCACAAATCTTAATTTCCTAATACAAGGTGATCTAAATAACGATAATGTGGAGTGTTTATTCGTTGAAATCAGCATGCCTCGAAGTACAGGATTCGTGGTTGGCACCTGGTATCGGAAACCCTGGGAATTTTAAAAGCAGGAACAATGCAGTCGCAATCAGATGTTGAACCGACCGTGACCCTGCACAATCGTTTGTTTTTGGTTCGCAAGAATAAACTAGTCGAAGCTTTTGATTGGTTATCCTGCCGAAAAAAAGCGTGTTTTTGTCGGGTTTTGTGCAGGGTCAAGGCCAAAAAAACGAATTAAAACATGAAACAAAGAAACTTGTCGAGTTTCATAACCAGCCAACATATATTAACTATGTCCCATCGAATTGTTTAACGAGTTTGAAGAATTGATAGACAAAATTGACGCTGAAAATAAGGAGTTGCATCTACTTGGCGATGTTAACTGCAATTTGTTGCCTGAGGCAACAGCACATATTTCGTGTTCATTAACTAACATTCTTGATATCTATGGTCTTAGCAAATTAATCACGGAACCAACACGTATTACCCAGGTGTCAAAAAGCCTGATCGATTTATGCATAACTAATTTCCCGGAAAAGGTTTCAAACTTTGAGGTTGTGCACGTTGGGATTAGTGATCATTCCCTTGTTTTTATGACACGTAAGGCTAATTATGACCGCAACGCGTAAGGGTCTCGCACGATCGAAATGCGGCAGTTTAAAAACTTTCAAAAAGATAAGTTCTTAAATGATCTCGAGCAAATGCCATGGAGGAATGTTAGTTCGCGCTCTGATCCAAATGATATATGGCAAGAATGGAAAAACCTGTTTGTCAGCTGCATGGACAAACATGCTCCTCTAAAAATCGAAGAGAATTCATAACAACAGGTCTCCGTGGATAACGAGTAAATTATTGCTCAGAATGCGCAGAAGAGATGTTCTTAAAAAGAAAGCGATCTCTACAAATGATCATGCCATGTGGAAGCAGTTTAAACGGGCGAGGAACAAGGTGAATAATGCAACTAAACTTGCTAAAAAACGATATTTTTCTGAAAACTTGGAAACTAGCAAAGGCAATTCACGTACGACTTGGGATCTTATTAACGAGCTTAGCTCACGGAATAGTTGTAAGTAGTCCAATATTTTGGAAATCCAAGCTAATAATAGAACTATAAATAATGCCGATGATATGGCGGAAGCTTTCAATCAGGAGCACCCAACACCAATTTTCGGAAAATATCTGTTCGGAAGACGATTTGAGATCTAGAATTTTCGGAACATTTGTTGTAAAATTCCTTGCTTGCCTGCCTGTCCTAGGATTTTCGAACATCTAAAGCATGTTATAATTGCCCATTTTTACGGATTTTTACCCAAAAAAGGTCACCTACAATTTTCGGGAGCCTTTTTTCTGGCTGAAATTTTTGAAAAGGTAAGTTTTGATCCCTATATAATTTTCGGATCACTAGACTTTCGCTAGGGAAGCCGCACAGGTTGTTACTGAAAGTGGGACGGGGACGTGGGACTTGGGGTAGATGGTGTTGAACTTGCGGCCCGCCTTGCTGCCTGGTGGGAGGCACTTCTTCAGCTTCAGTCTCACCTGTCCAACCAGCAAGTGGTGGTCAGATGCAACGTCCACCCCTCTCCTCACTCTCGTGTCTTGCAGGCTTCTCCTGAACTTCTTGTCGATGGTGATGTGGTCAATCTGGTTGACTGTGCGGTGGTCGGGCGACACCCAGGTGCCCTTGTGGATGTCCTTGTGTTGGAACACACTTCCACCTATCACCAAGTTGTTGAACACGCAAAAGTCTGCAAACTAATGGCAGCGCATAAATTGCTTTTTTTTTGTAGATTTTTATGCATTTTTATTTTTTTAAACTTTTCTCTTGCATGTCTATAGTCAATGCTTTTCCATGTATCGAGAAAAGTTTTTTAAAAAAGAAAAATGAATAAAAATCTGCAAAAAAAAAATTATGCCCTGCCATGTCCAGCTAAGAAGGAAAATTGAATGCATAAATGGGTTACAGAGTGCAACACCAAAGTTGTAACCCAAAAAGTTCACAAGTACTTTATTTGCATGACTGTAAAAGAACTCTTAACTTACTTAAACAGACACTTTCTCGGTCTTATATACCATCTGATTACAACATGTTCTATTTTTAACACTGAATGGACCAACATTTTAGAAGGTTATGATGAAATACCTACAAAACTCATTGGATCGTTCTAGAGATAAGAGACGTTTCTCGTATAACTTTACATAAACATTGCTCTGGGTTTTTCTTTAAGTTTTGGAAACTTCGTCACAGCAGTTGAGAAAAACTTTCATTTTAATTAAAACTACTCCCAGCAAATTCCTTCCAAAATGGGACGTCTAGTATATAATGATATTTTTTTTGGCTTATTTTTCTGGAATTTTCATTTGGTCCTTGTAAAAGAACAGCAAAAGGACTGTCTTTTGCCGAACTTCGTAGTGCTCGTACTCTTGCTATGGCAGCACGATAAAAGAAACATCCTTTTAATTGAACTTCTGTTGTCCAATCAAAAGTAAAATAACACAAGTAACATTATTCAGTGTATTTATGAATAAGCAAAGTGGGTGCTTTGTCGATCTTAAGCCCAGAGCAATCGAACGCCCCAACATTGTAGGGAGTTTTTAGTTTTGCAGAAGTTGAATTTTGTCTGCAGTTGTGTGCAAACAGACGCAAGAACTCCCAACAGTGTAAGGACAACAGTGTATTATGGGAAGGATACGACCAATAACAATAAGACTTCATTAACCTTCTAAAATTCGGCTGCCATGCATCTTGTTTTCAACATGTCAATTCGAAGCTATCACCATGGAGACCATATGTAATGCTTGTCCGTTGCCCCAGCAATGTTGGAAAAGCTGTACAAACGGATCCAACATTGTTGCACTACGCTGCGGCGATCACGGAGCAAAGGAAGTGTTAAGAGTTGTTGGCTCAAAAGTTTGACAAATCCCCGGGGGGGGGGGGGGGGTACTCAATGTATCCCTGGTTGGGGAGGTGCGGCGCGGCCCCTCATACCCTGACCCTGTTTAAGACAAATATCGCTGATTTTCCTACCCATTTTAAGACAGAATTCCGATTTTTGATACCCTGTTTAAGACATTTAACCCAGTTTAAGACAAAAATTGATAAATCGATACCCTGATTAAGACAAAAAATGATAAATTCGATACCCTGTTCAAGACAAAAATCGCAAAAAACATACCCTGGCTGGCCGCACGTCCCGAATGGTTCCCCCCCGGGGCCAAATCCCAAACTTCTTGCAACAACTCCGAACAACGCGCAACAACATGCAACAGGGGAGGCATGTAACACTCAACCGACAATGTTGGCATTTGTTGGCCAACAATGTTGCGTCCGATGGCGCGGGGCCTTACAGCCATATCCAGCCCTTGGGAACAAAATTCCACGGCTATTATCATTAATACAAACGTTAAGTCAGTTAAGTCTGTTCAAATATAAGTGCTACCCGGCCAACGTTTGCGAAAACGTAATCCCTCCTTGTACTTGTACATGTTAATTGCCGTGACTTTAAAATCGTCAGTTCCCACGGCCTGCTCCCGTATGACCTTGTAGCTCAGTCGGTAGAGCAGCGGTAATCTAACCCGAAGGTCGGGAGTTAAATTCCCACCCTGGTCAGAGTTTTCTCTCTCCGTGTGTGGGCCCAT
>NC_090891.1:43916680-43941680 GCF_036669925.1 Montipora capricornis | reverse complement strand
CATCCGATCCCGTATTCTGAACGGCCTTATAAAAATGGCGTGCTGCTGCCCTCTTCATTCATTTACTCGACCATTGATGGTGAGGTTAAATTTTCGTCTAATGATGAAGAGACTCAGTTGGTTGCTGCTGTTGATCAAGTCGATGCAGGAGGAGGTCATTTTTTATTTGTTTTGGACCCTGCAGTCGAACGTCGGTCTGATGTTAAGGGAGTTCGCCAACGTGTGTTTCGAGCCAGTAACTTAAAGCATGCTTTGTCCCGTAGTGCTGTAGAAGGATTGCTGGACGTCGACCCTAGGATTAGAGATCGCGATTCTGTGTACATTCGATGTTGTACGCCACGGTACGACAATTCTGTGTCACGAGGTTTACTGGGGGAGGCGAGTGGGGTTGGCGTCAAGAAGCCAGCACCCTCGACTCGATGCCTTCTTGGACGAGATGGCGTAGAAACTCAATTCGGACGAACACTTCGAACCCAACGAGCCCTTTGAATTGGACGTCGTCCACGTGCGGGGTGGACCATGGGGTAGCGGTCATTCCAAGAACAAATGACCTGGCCACGACGCATCTGTCCAGTTTCGACACGATGAATCATCAAGACTCCCGGGGACGACAGTCAAATGTGATGTGCGTGACCGCCGGAAGTGTCAACCCTGCCGCGATGAAGTGGCTCACGCCCTCTTAGCCAAAGCTGGTCTACGTACTGGTCTCGTCGATCTCCAGGAACTCACGTTGTTGTCTACAGCCCCCAGCCTCTATGTAAACCGAATCGTTCTGGCGGATGCAAATCGTCAATACGAGTGTTTTGCATTTGGGGGTTGGTGAAGGCACTGTTGGCCATTTTGCCCGAAGACAAACATAACGACCCACTGACCACCTTACCAGGGTTTTTTGGCACCGGTTACTTTTGTGGACGGTGTCTCAAACCCTAGGACAAAGAAGGACATCACCAATGCTCTAAAGGGAAAGGCGTTCACTGCCCTGGATGCCAACAGGATGAGTGTGAGGAGTACATAGAGGCCTGCAAGACCAAGCAGGTGACCCACATCCCTTGTACTCATTGTCGACGTCAGTTGAGGAATTGAAGGAAGAACGACTTATATCCAAATTAATAAACGACGGCAGAGCGCTCGCCAGCAAAGTGGGGACGCTCGTTTGGGTCCACAGACCTTGCACGTCATCACGGACGACGAACTTTATCATCTCCCATTGCTCGTATTCTGGGATGCAGACGCGTTGTAGGACACAGGTCAACACGTGCCCAATTTGATCGTGGGTGTGACGGCCGAGGACGAAAATGGAAACCTGTCACTCTCCTGCTAAGTATTGTTTTTGTGCCCAGAGTATCCTGCTCGTATCTTTGTTAAGTTTCAGGGGGTAGTGGAAATGCTTGATCTTTATCAGATGGACACAGTAAAAATCATGGCGAAGAAGCTGATGTAACGCGAATGATGTTTTATTGGATCTTTAAACAAAATATACCCTTTTGGAGCTCAATAATTGAACGTCAATTCGATAAAGAACACGAGCTGTGAAAAATGAATATCTGGAATCTTAAAAGCGATGAATAATGGACTTCAACAACTTTACTTCCTTTTAGTCGCATTTTTCCATTTTTTTCAGACGATGCTAGGCAACATTGACAGAAGTCATTGCGTCGCCTCATTACACTTTTATAGTTACTTAACGGTCACGTTCGCGCTAGAACCTTGCTTGCGCTTACCTACCTAGTATATTCTTAGCAGCTTGCGCTGACCAACCTAGCATGACATTACCTACTTACTTAAAAACTTTAAGCTTCAAAGGTTCCGTAGCTGTGCCCAAGAGCCCTCCGGAGGGCTCTTGAAGTGTGCTAAGTAAACAAAAAGAATTGACTTTCTACGAATTGACCAATACTAGTGAGGAGAGCCGCCGTTTTGACAGCTTGATCTTTGTGGTCTACTTGATCGGTTTCGGTGAAGGATTCACAGAGTTTTGTATTTTGTATATTTGCATTTTTGGCCTGGAGAAGGAAAATAAAGCCTCCATAATTAGTCATTCAGGGCCATTGTCGTACACGACCGACTGCAGATGATGATGATGATGATTATCACTCGGAGAGATACGTCGAAGACACCTTCCCGTACGACTTAGTTGCATCCGAGTCAAATTCGCCTGTTTCGTATATGGATGCACTAACAATATTCAATAGATATGCAGGATTTTATCGACTGCCGATAGTGCCACCTGCTACTCTCTCACGACAACTTATGGAAGGTTTTGCATACAATTTGGACAAATAGTCCAAAAACGTTCGCTATCCTCATAAGCTGCAACCGGATTGAACGTTCCACCGCAAGCATCTTGTGAGAGATTTAACAGGGAAATAACGAGAGAATGGCGCTAAAAATCGCGCAAAATTAATAGTCAGATAGAGACCTTATCTTTCTCTCTCTCCTCCCTCGCCCTCTCTCCCTCCCCCTCTCACTGTCCCTTTTTCTCCCTTAGGGCATAGAGTTCCCGGTGCTGTGGTCTGATCTATGGATATAGGGGTTAGGTGTCAATTGGGGCGAAAGTTTTGTTCCTCTCCCCTGCCACTCCATGAATTGTGGCGAATAGATTAAATTAAAACTTAAAATAAAACCTAGGAAGTTCCGAGGAATGAAACTTTGTTGTTTCTTCGGGTCTTGTGAGAGTTAACGGGACGTTCGTAAAACGGGCCCCAGGGCTGCTACTAAACACAACGCACTCTCAATTTCGACCGTTGAAAAGCCGGTGCATAAACAAAGGGTGTTTAGTGTTAACGTTTGTCCTTATAATCAAAGTCTGAAATTATCTTTCTTATCCCAAATTAAGAAGTGTTAACAAAAAATGTAAGCCTGATTTCTTTGGAGCGCACGGGCTTACCTGTTTCATTCAGTTAAAGGCACATCCCGAGGGCACTGCTCCAATAATTTATATTTACACCCTGTTGTATTTCATTAAAGTGTGTTTCCGAAAACAATCTCCCTGTCCCGAGAGCGGCAATGCAGTCTTCTCGAAGAAGACTTAGAGGATTGGACTGTTGACACGGCCGTTGAAACTAGCGGCTAAACAGGCTGGAAGAACAAGTCATGAATTAGTTGAACACTTTTTGAACACAAATGACATAAATGTATAGACAAACTTGGCAGAAAACTTGTCAGAACATTTTATATAATGTCGACTTAAAAAATTATTTTTAAGATTTCATATTGTCACCCTGCAAGGCTGCTAAGTCGGTAGTTTCAACGGCCGTGTCAACTTCCAATCCGCCAAGCCATTGACGCTGGCGAAAGTGGCGGTATCTTCGAGAAAATTGGCTAGTTCCTTCGGGACATGGAGATTGTTTTCGGACTCTGGACCTGTGTTGTCGATCGCTAGTCATTGAGCGTTACGGTTAAGTCGACAGAAGGCCGATTCGTTCCGATTCGTCCCGATTCTTAGAATAAAATTGTTCTCGATAGCGGAGTGATTGGCCTGAGTGGTTTGAAGTCTCCTGCCTTGCCATAACATACTGAAGGTTGCTGAGATGATCCCAGACCAGCCCAAATCACCTCAAATGGACAAAAGGAACTTGCCATACTGATTTCCAATGAAACTTCGCAATCTGTTGTAACATGTCAAGGAGATGACAGACAGACAGACAGACATGTTTTTTTTGGAGCCTTATACAATAAATAGTATATCGACCACAATTTCCAAATAACTAACAATTACAAACAACAAAAATATACATGGCTAAGAGGTTATTAATTAATTAAGTCCTAGAGTATTTACTTTAATCCGTCTTCCCCTTTCCTTTTTTCAAAACATTCGAATATATGTTTTGCTATTAGTTTTTGTATTTTAACATTTCCGCTAGGGGGGTTTATCAGAAACATGAATATTTTATTAGGTGACATTCTGCTTATTTTTATTCTATATTCTTTTTCCAAATAGTCTAGTAACGAACATCGTTTTTCCTGGTAAGCAGGGCATATATTTAGAAATGGTATTCGTCCTCCATTTCTATTTTACAAATTGGGCAAATTCTTTCTGCAGGTTTCTTGAGCGGTCTCGAATAAGTTTAACGTCCTGTCTCTATGGCTAATTTGTGGTTGCTAAGTCGTAGTTTTGTTAGGGCCGATTCTGTGTCGTGTATTGGTGACCTGATATAGGTAGTCTTCACATTTGTAATTGTCTATCGTTTTGAATAACCGGTAGGTTCTCATTTTGTTGCTTTGGTTAGCATCTTTTCTGGTGTCGTTATATATTTCACTTAGCCATCTTTGTAGTTCGATATCCTTGAGTCGCTGCCTGATAATGTTTACAATTCCTATGTCTACATAGTGTGCTTTCATCCAGAGGTCTCCCAATCCTATCTGTTCAAGTCCAATGAGCCTTCGATTTTTTTGCTCCAGAAAGCCTTATTTTCCTTCCATTTAATGTCATTGTATGCTATTTGGGATAATTTGTATTCATTTTTAGTTAAGGTTAACCAGAACTTAAAGTTACTACATTGAGCATCAATTTTCATTGGCAACCGTCCTGTTTCAGCCCTGCAAGCATTTTTGAGGAGATGATAAAATGTAATGAAAAGGGAGGGTTACCGTGCTCGTTTCCCTGGTACGACGCTGACGAGCTGCTTTGACAATTGCCACGCACCCCTAATGTTGGACAATTCTAGTGCGATTTCAGAAATGTAATCCAATTTACAACGCAAAGCGTGATGTCATTCTATAGTTAATTCAAGTACGTACCTAAAAAGCGTATTTGAATGCCTTTGTGAGTACTTAACACTCCAAAATAGATTTAAGGACCTTCGCGCCCAAAACGTTCCCACGTACAAATTTTTTTAAAACTTGCCACGCAGAAAGGTAATGATCTACTTTTGCCAAAATGGCAAAAAAAAGTGGGGAGTCACCGTACTCGTTTCCGAAATCATGAGGTGCACTTTTAGACGCTTGTGTTATTTTCAGTAGATCTTAGCTAACAACTGTCAGCAAGAAAAACGCTACATTAGTGAAATTTAGATCAGGTAAACGTACTCAATTCAACATAACTAATATAACTAAACAAACTTTTGCAGCTGATGTCTTCTTCTGAGGTGAAATAGACCGTGAAAAACGATACATATTAGTCTAAGAAAGAAAACTTCGGTCGCACGAGAGCATAGAAGGCGAAATATTCGTAACTTCTCACGTACAGATTTATTTTGTTTTTTGTTAAAATGGACAAAATCAGGAAAGGAAGTGTTCTACGGAAAGAAAAATAGGGGTCACCGAGCATTCAAGAAGATAAAATCGCTGCGAAGTTCTCAAAGCGATTGTCTATTCGCACTGTCACGCCATTGCGTGACATTTCCGAGAAGACCTGGGTCTACATCTATCCCATGATGCCACATGCTTTCACGTTCCATTCTTGTGGAAAATGTTTGCGGCTTTAGCATCGTGTTTATCTTCGTGGTCTGCGATGCATGACGTGTGCGTGACATGCGCGAAAAAATGCGCGGTAGCAATGGGCGCGAACGTCCTTAACTTGCATGTGGGCTGTTTGACCAGAAACCCGTAAGGGTTGAAACGTGTAACTGCCCCTTGTGTGCTGGGAAACAAGCTTCTGAATATTAAATTTGCTAAGTACCATATTTGGAACAACAAGAGCGAGGGGTTTCCAAATATGGTACTTAGCACTGAAACATTCAACCACTCAGTTCGCGCTGAATAGTCGGAAGCTGTGAACGCGCGTTACACGTTTCAACCCTTATGGGTTTCTGGTTTGACTCAATGACTCCTTCCGCACAATTTTATGAAATTGCCAAGAAACTGGCCATAGATTTTTGCTGATTCTTCACTACTCTATGAAGAAAGCGTTCTCAGCAAATACGTGTAATAAAAAAGAGGGACACCTTACTCGTTCAGGAGAAAATAACCATTCCTTGACCGATTATCAAAGAAAATCCGACATTTTATCAAAGTGCCCGTGCTACTGCGCGCGCCAATGACGCAGAAAATTATGCGCAGTTGGGTTACGCAATGCAAAACCAGGGAATCACCTTAAGGGACATCTTAGTTTTTTTTCTCGAAATCAGACTTTGTTTTTTTTTTATTTTTTTGTGCGTGTTTTAAAATCTAAGTAGGTTTTTGCGAGAATCTGACTTAGTCTTTCCGAAAATCGGAGTTTGTTTTTCGAAATTAAGATAATTTCCGAAAATGCTGAAATTGGAGTTTATGAAATATACGCCAACTGCCAGAAACACTGAAGACGCACTGAAATTCATACTTTAAGACAGCATTGCAATGTTTACTTCTTGTGATCGCAGTTCCACGATGATCGTCACGCGGTCACGCAACGTTATTATTTGCTCGTTTGCTCGTGTTGATGTCATGTTGTTGTCTGTCTAGAAACGGTTTGTAGTAAAGCCAGAGTTGCACGGGAACTTGCCAATCAATTCTATTCGGACGTCACGGGATCGAATCCAGTATCACTATAAAAAAAAAAAGAAGAACGGTAGTAGCCAAAACGCGGAGCCGGGGCTGGGGTCGGGGTTGGGGCCGGGGTCGGGGTCGCGGTCGGGGTGTCTTTTTCCGTTTTCTGTTTTGTTTCATTTTTTGTCGTCATATCTCGTGTACTGTTATTTTCGAATGACTGTCATTTATGGTGGAAATTAGTCAAAAAAATTGAGGAACCTATGAAAGCTATGAAAGCTCCTAAGGGGCTACTACCATCAAAACGCGGGGCCGGGGTCGGGGTCGGGGTCGGGGTGTCTTTTTTTTTCCAAATTTTTTTGTTTGAATTTTTGCGTCATTTTCCTGTAATGTTCGGCATCTTTCCTTCGTTCGTGGTGAAAATTAGTAAAAAAAAATATGGAACATACGGAAGCAACGAAAGGGAAAACTTTGTTTTTCGAAATTAAGAGAATTACAGACTAAAATTGGAGTTTTTGCGGGGAATATACGCTAACTCCAAGGGACACTGAAGACTCGCTGAGCTCCACAATATAAAACCACATTTCAATGTCTACTTCGCAAAAAATTGTCCCCGCAATACAATTAAAACAAAACAGTTTATGGCCACAATTCCACGATGATCGTCACGCAACTGCGACTGACTTTACTACAAACCATTTGTGGTAAATCAGACAACAACACGAACAAACAAGCAAATGAGAACTTTCCATGACTGCTTGACGATCATCGTGGAAATGTGATTCTGTGTTTTTTTTTTTTTAATGTTGTGAATATGGCAGTTGGCGTGTATTCCATAAACTCCAATTTCAGCAATTTCAAAAATTCTCTTAATTTCGAAAAACAAACTTCCATTTTCGGAAAGACAAAAAAACAAAGACAGATTTTACAAAAAAACTAAAATGCCCCGTCGGGTCCCTCAATTTTTTTGACTAATTTCCACCATAAGTGTGACACTCATTCGAAAATAACAGTACACGAGAATGACGACAAAAAATGAAACAAAACAGAAATGGGAAAAAGACACCCCGACCCCAACCCCGACCCCGGCCCCGGCCCCCGGCCGGGCCCCGGCCCCGCGTTTTGGCTACTACCGTGAAAACCCTCTTCAAATGAGAAATTAATTTCTTGACTATTTGAATATTGGGAAAATACCTCCACTGTGGTGCTTCTTCTCGTAAAAATACGCCACAGTGGAATTCTCGCCTACATCATAACCACTTCAATTGCATATTTACAAACGGATTGAAAAGCCGGGGTATCTGGAACGTTTTAAGTTTTGCTTTGCAAAACAAAGACCATAGAGATTAGGTAAGATGGTCACAAATAAACCTTTTCTTGTTAGAGGAGACTATTACTTGTCTTAAGAACAATAAAACAAGAAAATATCATGCACAGAAAATATGTTCTTCATACTTATAATGATATTAAATCTCAACTGCACTTATCATCTATCCCAAACATGTTATTAATTTTTTTTTCTCAGTTCGCGGTAGCGGGCGGAATCGTTGTGTTCATCTATTTTTGTGAACGAAGTAGAAGTAATCTTCAATCTTTTGCCTATTTTACACTTTCATCGACTATTTACCGCGGGGAAATGCTTCCGAGGCCGCAAGTCGGGGGCAGCATTTTTAAGACCTTGGTCACAATTTTTCACTATACGGACCTTCCAGCCGGCAAATGGCATATCAGGGGTACTCAACGAATCTGTTCCGCACATTATCTGTTCCCCAGAGGAATCTTGCTGGCTGGCAAAAATACAGGTGTTTCGATTAGCTGGCTGGGAAATTTTGTTATTGATAGAGGTTTTGCCTGGGAATTACTGACTTTTTCTAGCATTTCAACCCGAGCTGGCTGTAGAAACTCTGAAGACTGAGGACGACTAAAAAATAATAATAATAAAAATAAAAAAAATAACCCCTTCCTTCTCCCATAGAGTAGTCACAAACATATGACGGCTGGTCAGAGTGATTGCGCTTGCGGAAAAAACCTGTTTTGTCCCGATTTTGTCGCTTTTGTTCGGTCGTTTTGGATCGAGGGATTTGAAAGCGCGCGGAATTCCTGGCTAGGAAATAAATTTGATCAGCTGGCTGGGAAACCAACCAATTTTATCTAACTGGCTGGGAAATTTCTTGAGTGTCTTGCCGGGAAAAAGGAACAGATAATGTTTTCCCAGAAACACTGAAAAAACACCTGAAAATGCCTTAATAACATAATTATTTTCATTAACTGGGGTATAATAATACATTTTACAAAAAATTGGTCGTTGGGTGCCCCTGGCATATATACACTCAAATCATTCCTTCAATTGAAGGCGTGGAACACGCTGTGATAATCTCAAGTTAGTGCTGCTAACTGCCATTAACTGCAAAAAAAAAAGGTTTCATAAATCTCATGCAAACAATTAGAGGTTTTATAATCAGTAATAGCAACCGCTCAAACTTTGGCCTGTGAAGTCCTTAGTAGATTACTCAACTTTTATTTTATTTTATGTATTTTTTTACTTTTTAAAATTTTTAATTTTTTAAGATTGAACTAGTGAGCAGCACGTCTGCGATCTCAAAGAGTTGTAAAACGATTTATTTTATCCTACGCGTTTCGTGTGACTAACGTACAGTAAAAAAAAAAAACGAGTTGAAAACCACCGAGTGTTTGGAAATAATTTCAAATACGGATGCATTGTTTTGAAATCTGCATATTCATAAAGCAAGAAAAACACCTGACGGTAAACAAGTCTATTTAATCACACATTTTAAAAATCAAACTTTAAACCTAAATTCTTTACTGCTGACGTTAAATGTAACGGTACAGTTATTAAACTCCCAAAAACAGAAAGGGCCATTCTTTTTCTAAATTTAAATTCTCGCTCAATGGTGGCGACCTCGTCTTTTGGGTCGCTCATAGTTAATGGAGGGAAATAGTTTTGAAGCCCGGCAAAAGTCAAAGGAGCAAACAAAGATGCCAAGATTTATGTTGGAGGGTCCACGACCGTGCACAATCTTTTGTTTTGCGCTCATACACTATGCACGAATTACGTACCCAACACGTTTGGGAGTAAACAACTATTGTATTTTGTGCACGGTCAAGACCAAAAAAGAGAACAAAAACAAGCAGCAAAGAACTTTGTCGAGTTTCATAACCATTCCCCTCTAGTTACTATGGTTCGCTTTCAACCTTGCTGTACACTTCCGACCTAAAATGGCACTAACGTTAGAAACTGAATTCCCAGTCCTAAGGTGTACTAATTTACTATCTACCCTTGCATTTAACAGACTAGACGCACACGTTACCTCGGAATAGCGCTGGTCACACACTTTTCCTCTTCTTTGCTAGTTTTAGGAGGTCTAAATCTGCACCCTAGCATTTGCTTTGCGAAGCAACGTGTTTGTTCAGAACTGACAAACAGCTAGGTAACATGCAACGTGACATTGATGAATATTCAAATATTGTCACGGAGCAGCAATTAGGTGATAGAATTACCTTTCAAGTCTCAAATATAATATTTGAATTTAGAAAACTTATTCAAATGATAATTCAAACTAATTTTCTTTGTTGGAGAAGTAATTTCAAAAACTCGTGCTACAGGTTTCATCAGGTTCCCAAACGCTCGAAAGTGTTTCTCGCGTTTGGAAACCTGACGAAACCCTCGCAATCGTTTTTGAAATAGTACTTGAAGCATCAGGGGGAGTGAGCTCTATATGTTTTAATGGTAATGCTTTTTAGAAGCGACCCCTCTCTCTCGATCATGAATAAATAACAGAGAAAGAACACTGGCCAGAGTCAGTTGACCTCCATGTCGCTTCCCTCCATCCCTTTCCTGCATGGATATTCATTTAGTTTTTGTTCGGTCTTTCTTTACTCCTCCTCAATGGTCCTTACCCCTTTTTACCCATTTGCAAGAAATTATTTGGGAACACAATGCAAAGGCAATATAGGAAACATCAAAAAAGCATTTTAAAGTGATTTTGTCAATTGACTATGTCCAGCGATTAACACTGTTCAAATGTCCAGACTGTAAAAAATAAACCTAAATTTATAATCGGTTTACTAGACTACGAGTAGTCACTCTTTCGCTTAGTCCGTCGTGCGTGACGTGAAAGAAAACCGCAAGAAAAAATGGCCGCGCAAAGGGCGCACGAACTTCCGCGCGCTCGTCGCCCCCAGGATTTTTCTCGCGTCACGCGCGACGGACTTAGTGAAAGAGAGACTACTCGTATTCTATATGTTTACTTATAATTGGTGTAATTATAATCGGGATTGCGGAGTTGGTCAACTTCTCCTCCATACAGCACTCCAAAATAAAAGGAACACGATAAAGATCACGATAAATCTATCAGTCAATCACTTTATTAAATGTATCTGTTTTTCTAGTTCGGTCACCCATGGCCCTTTTATCAAGAGCACTCTAATAAAATGCTTTTAGATAACATTCAAGATTATCAAATAGAAATAAATGAATATAACAAATCCTGATGGCGATAACCATTGTCATCAAATACTACATATCAAATACCATAGAATTCGAAAAGTAACGGCCTACGTTACTTTCGGACTTAGCAGGCAAAAGGGGTCGCTACTTTCGAATGTTAACAGTGGTTTCAGACGAGGCGGACGCGTAACACAAGAACTTAAACTTTTTGAATCCCTATTCAACTTCTTTCGGTCCCCGCGAAAGAAGCGGCCCACCAGAAAGTATAGTGGCCCTTTGAAGAAGTCACTGAAAGAGACATTCTCTGTTTTCAAGCGCGGGTCATGCTCAGATAGAACAGCCTGAATGCACTGAGGACTGACATTGACTGGAAGAGTTTTCTGTGATTTTATTTCGAACTTGTCTGAATTTTTCTCGAAACTACGATTTCTAAGTTGTATTTGTCTAGCAGCAGAGTCAAATGATAAGGTGTAGGGTTATCAGCTGCATTGCAATATAATGCGCCAATTATATTTTCGCTCTACAGTACCAACCGGTCTAGGGCCTTTTTTTGTTTATAAAGTCTGCTTCGTTTGTGTCGGTAGTTGCAAACATACCTAAACGGAACTAAACGTTACTTTCAGGGAGCGGTTATTTTCGGGAGGGAAGGGGGGGGGGGGGGGGGCGTTACTTTCGGAATTCTACGGTATTATGGCTTTTATGAGTCTGTTGTTACTGACTTTCTGGTCTTTTGATTGTTCTTACGGTATAAATGTAGTAATAGTCATCGTTACTTCAACAAGGTAATACATCTCAGCAAATGCTGCCTTTTAAGGCGATCTGCCTAAGACTACTCTATACTATCGATACAAAAAATGTAGAGTGACCTAATACAATCGTTACTAGTATTAACAATAAAAGAACGAAAACAATGACTGGTATACCAATATGGATATTAAAGGCTCACCCAAATTTGAAAAGTACTTTGATAAGAAATAAAGTATAAGAATTCTTACCAAATTACCACTTACTAAACACTGAACATCCAAAATGTCTCACTGTAAACGTCGGCTATTAGTATGTCTAGGATTGTGGTTTTACCTAATAGTTCGCGTTTGTTTTGGTTTTGTTGTACAGAACGCTGCGCGATTGGTTCATAAAACTCGCGCCCTTTTTCATCCAATCAGAAGTAAAACCAAAACCAATGGCGACGCGCTTGCCCACGTTTTCCCGCGCTTTGCGTCAGCTACACTACAATGATTGGTTCATTGGACTGTTTAATAATTTGTGAATGTCCAGAGTAATTACTTTGGTTTTCCTTTTACGATACTCAACTGTAAACCGCTCTAAATGTTTTGATTACCAGTATCAATACTCGTGCTTGTAATCAACAGCGCTCTAACTAGAAATCAATAAAATTAAGGACGTTCGCGCTAATTGTTTGTGCGCAACGTAACTGCGCAGGTAACGCGACTGTAATATGTCACGCATTACTTCGAGCATTAGTGAAGTTGAGGTTTGAAAACCTTTGCAGAAACCGTGGACGATAAGTCTTGTACAGCGTTAGATAAGAGAAGATCGTGATCAGTCAAAATTGATTAAAAATATTTAGGAAAGTCAAGTAGACAACTGCACGACTGATGTTCGCGTTGTATTTATCAGCCGTGCACTAGTCTACTTGACTTCCATAAATGTTGTTCAAGCATTAGTTAAAATAACATGGCGACAAAAACTCCGGGGAAAAAATTCCAGGCCGGCAAAAGAATGGCACACTTATTTCCAAATCATCATGAAACGTTAAGGAGAAGTGAGCGGGAGGATGGAAAAGCTCTTTAAAAGGTAGCTGCTGATCGAGTACTCACTGTGGCTGAAAGTTTGGAATACTCGAGGACAAACTGTTGCGTAAATTTAATGGGGCTGTTTCTTTTAATGCATTTAATGTTTTTATTACCCTACGAACTTAAGTTCTAAATGAATGTATGTTTTTGAAGTTCTTTTCCTTTAGTTAAGAGAAAATAGAGCAGTATTTTCGTCCTCGTCGGCTTGAATAGTGCGGACCTGCGTGGAAACAACCAGCGATTAAATTTCACAAAAACCACACTCCAGAAGACGAGTATGACGGCAATGGAGAAATATTGTACAAAACACTAACCAAATGAAGATGACGACTGCTTAAAACGTCGTTGCTGTGCTTGAGAAAGCTTTGTTTTGGGGTAAAAACCTTTCATCCCTTCAACGATCGATCCACTCTTGGGTTCCAGTCCTTCCCCGACAGGTCACGCAAAAACGTGACAAACGAAATTTTCCAAGAGCTTCGTAAAATCACATCGATTTTACTCCCTTGGATCATCGGTGACCCCTATTTTTTTAATCATGAATCACTTACTCTACTTACTATCTACAAAATATGATAAAATGAAAAAAATCTCACCGTAAGAAGTTATCTCTTTTTTAATTTTCTTTCCTCGTGCCATCGAATTCCGGTAGTGGTTGCAACGGATAGAGGTTACGAAAACGCTCGTCCAGGATGAACTCTACCGTTTATGACATCCCTAGCGGCATGAGATTATCTTAAAATTCCACCCCTAAAAACCTATGCACGGAAACCTTCACTCTAACAGTTTCTTTTTAGGATTTTCGATGGATGAGCAGATGAGGCTACCTTTCGTTATTATGACCGATTTCTCGAAATTAAGGCATTTTTCCACTGCCATTTTCTCCGAAACAAAGTCGGTGACCCCCAATTTTTTTTTCATTTTTGGAGTAAGTACTTTATGACCTAACTCTAGGCGAGAAATGAAGAAAATCTCAACGTAGGAAGATTTTGGCGCGAACGTCCTTAAACGTGTCAAAATCTAATAATTATTCTAAAATACTGCATATCAAATACTAAGTACCAGGTGTAATTGCAGTTTTTAAAAACTCAGAAAAACTTCCTCATCAATGCCATTCTATTACTAAGCCTATGGCCTTAACTAATTGGCCTTTTCATATTACATACAATATTTTCCACATCAAACAGAGAAATAACAATGAACAGATTTAACACCTTTATATTTCAGGTTATAAGGGGACGTTGTTTAAAAAGGCATGGGCAGGGGGGGGGAGGGGGCGGCGTTGTTGTCTTGAGAAGTTAGGTAGAGTGGCCATCAAATTATCAGGAAAGCCTTAAGGACGCCAAAGGGCTCGATATATTTTGAAGTGTGACACATCAATGGGATTTTGCTTCCCCCCTCCCCCCACCCTTCACCCTCATTCTGCCTTGAGGAATTGCATTGATGACACCCTACTTACACAAACGTTTCTCTATGACATTACTAAGTAAAATCTCTTTCCTAAAAATTTGCCAAGAAGAAATTTAAAGTTCCGATCTCAGTTACTCTGTATTGCATACTTCTCAATACGATAAAAATGGAACGAAACAACTGACAATGTTTCACGCCGACATTGAGTTCACGTCCTTATCGATCCTTACCCGACATTACTCGTACCATTATAAGTGCTCTGAAATATCTGAGAAAGTGTTTTGCAAACGTATCACATACGTACGTCACCCACCCTGAGAACCTTGTTAGTCGCCATGATTTACCATGGTTACAATCAGGAGAAAAACACAGTCCAGAAGACGATAGCTACGATCACATTTTTTTCTGAGAAGTAGAGAACACTTTCCGTGTTTATATTGAGTTTTAGTATAAATCTACTAGCGTTCTATCACGGATGGCGTTCTCTGATTGGCTATATACGCTACTCACTATTTATTTCGTTGTAAATAGCGAGTAGCGTATCAGTCTGCACTTGTTAACAAACTGGCGGACGTTTCTTTGCGTTTTCGAGGTGTCTGTAAGGAGGATTTAGATATAGTTTTGAACGACTAGCAGATTTATACTAAGACAATTATATTTATTCGCTCTCGATTCTGTAAGTGATAGAAATCTTGAGCTCATAATCTAATTGTTGATTAGGTACGGCGTAACCCAGCGGTGTGCGCAGGGACAGCTTCTTTGTGTTTTTGAAGTGTCTTTGAAAAGGAGTTGGACTAAAGTTTTGAACGACAACCAGATTTACGTTCAAACAATTGGATTATTCGCTCTCGATCTCTATGCGTGATAGAAATCGAGAGCTCACGCATAATCTAATTGTTAATTTACGCGCTCTAAAGGTTTTCTATGAGTGGCGACGTTTCCTCGTTTTCCCGAAGTTTCGAAGAAAAATCTAGAAACAAAAGGATTGTTAAATTTCTTAGAAGACTTGACGGTTTCTTGCAATAAAATTGACCTTAAAATCTCGAAATTGTTGAAAGAAACTGATGCGCGTGTACAAAGCTGCAAATTTAAAATAATAACTCAATTCGTGCGATTTTTCTAAAGTTAGAACTTCAATACTACGTTAACAAATAACTGGAAATCGTTTTGTTACTAGTAAAGGATATTTCAGTTAGAATTATACTAAAACAATTACATTATTAGCCCTAAATAAAGGCCCTCTAGGCAGGCACTTAAAATGGATGTAGGGTTGTTACCACACATTCTCTTATGGAGTGCTTTAAATTACCTTTATCTCCAGTTATCTTTTGTTTCAGTCCAGTAGCTGCTGACAATGCCAACACCTTAAGAGGCCCTGACAGAGAAAGCGTGTCAGACCCTGGAAATGGGGGTTGGCCAAATTCAATGAAACTTGGTGATGCCATTGACCTTGATGAGTTATTTCTAAATTCGGTTTTATTTGCCTTCACTCTTTCTTCCTTTGAATTTTTTAGGGGGGTCCCATTTTGGAGTCTCAAAGTACAAAAAAACATCCATGTGAGAGTTGACTTCCAAGTCCCATTACGATAAAAGCAGAAAGTTCAAAGGATATCTAATAGTATAGGATGTTTCTACTAAGAACATACTTTTATACCGTTTATGGCTTTGGGGTATATTATTATTGGGATGAGATAGGCATGGCACTGAATGTATGCAAATTTCGACCCCCCTGAAAATACGAAAAATAGGCCAAATTCAAGAAATCATAATTTTTACCTGTAATCCTATTAAGAAAGAAGACACACGTCATGAGTTACCTTTGGGCATCTTCAATCCAAAACAGGATAGAAAAATTTGGGTCAGTAAGCTTTGCTGCTTTTCCGGCATCATTACTACGCAACACTTTTGCAAAATGACCTCATTTGCATAAACAAAATTTTGACTCAAAAATCACTGCTAAATCAGTTTTTTCCCTAGTCTGGCTACCTTTTTAGGCTCTGAAAATAGTCTACTAGTTTACGACTAGTTTCAGGGAAAAATTGCGCCGTGAGTTATAAAATTACTCCTGGCTAATCCATATTTTGGATTTTAAGGTGGCTAGAAAAGTTCCTAGCACTTCCCAGCACTTATACTTTGGTGGGTTAATACTGAAAAGAGCCGAATGAAACAACAATTTTCCTCACAAAACACACGCACGGCTTTTATTCACTCTCCTGCTTTCTGACTTCTCTAAGACAGAGATCTTACTACAACCACGTGGTAATTTCACAACCCATAATGTAACAACATTCGTTCCGTCACAATACTGGCTCTCTTTATCAGTTGATGCAATAAAAATTGTATCAAAGCAATGCCCAATTGTTGAACAAGTTGTGGTCAATCTCTCTACATAAAAAGGTTACCATAGCAACAGTATAACCTGTTAAAACACCCTTAATTTTAGCTTCAAGTGCTTACAACTCAAAAAGGAGGTGACCCTCATTGTTTATCATCGAATTGTGATCAACACTTCAAGCTACAGCTTTCTGGAAAGCTTAAAAATGTTCCATCACAGGGGTCAGAGCTACCTTAAATTTTCCAAATTTAAATTGGCACAGTACCATTTTGATAGAATATCTTTAAACTTTGCAGAAAGTTGTATCTTTGCGTGTTGATCAAAATTCGATAATATAAAATTAAGGTCACCAAGCTGTTTTATTAGTTACAAGCACTTAAAGCCAACATTAAGGGTGTTCAGTTTTAACCACTGAACTGTCGCTATGGTAACCTGTTATGACAATGGATTAAAGGTATAACAATGGTTTCAGCATTCTAGTAAAGAAGTTTGTCATTTATGTACGTTATGGGACACCAAGTGTTGCAATATTTCTAAGCATCTACGATCATAAAATAGAAAACTCGATTGCTTTATTGTACCTTATATAAGACAACATATTATGTTCGCAGACTTAACTTCTTCTGCCTTTAATGAAGGTTAAATATTTTGTGTGGTCTCATACCCTGGATACCAGCAGCAACTCAATGATCATCGCAAAGACAGCTGCATGAAGTAACGAGCTCTTGGAGTGCTTGAATAAAAGTTGCCTTTCGTGAGAGCGGGCCCTTCAAAGCGACGTTAAATTGGTTACACATCGACCTTAAGTCACTTATTTTCAGCTTCGTCAAAAATTGTTCAAATCTACCCTGATGATACAGTTGTTGTACTTTGTGATATTTGGAATCTTGTTAGAAGCAACTTTTGTTGACATCTGAGAGGGATCTACTGTGCACACTGCTACTCGAGTTCCTGTGATGCTGGAGATGATTCAAGTGCATTCTTTACATCTTGGGCTGTCTGTATGTCGTTATTCTCTGCCACATAATTCCTGAGACGCTGCTTGCACGGAGCTATTCGTCGGTCACATAGATCTTTGCCCTCCTGTGGATCAGAAAAATCGTACCTCACAACCTCTATTCCACCACGCTTACTGGTGGAATGTATTGTGGACAACAGGGCGGAATTGTGATAGCATCCTGCATTGTCACTTCTTAGTATTGCTCTTTTCACAGAAGGATGCGTTTCTTTGACGGTGCTTAGAACCTCTTCAAGAATGCAAGAAACAGAAAACCAATCCTGTTTACAACTGTCAAATACAGCTATGTAAGCGTGGATCTGGTATGCGCATTCTGTTGGCTTGCAATCGGGGTGGTCAGATGAATGAACAACTGCTGAAAAATGCCAATTCATTCCTCTCTTGCCAAAAAACTCTGACTGTGTTTCTCTGTATTTCATAGGAAGAAGCTTCATGGCCCAGTCATTGATGACTAAAATGGTTTCACTATTCAGAGCATTCAAAGCATCCTGCCTTGCGATATCTTGCTGAAATGTTCGAAGCAAATGGGATTTCCACCCCTCAATTTCTGTTACGGCATGTTCCCATTCCCACCTTGCTCTTTCCCTTTGCTCTTCTGTCAAACTTATGTCGTTGTTCTCCACTTTCTCTTTAATGCTATTTAGGATTTCTTTAATGCTTTGGCATTGTAAACATACCAGGTCGTGCTCATGGTTGCAAGGGCTGCAAAACTGGTCTTGGCCAGGATCTGATAGGGCAAACTGGATGCAGTGATCAGGACAATGTTCATCGGGACCCAAATTACATTTATAATCACATTTAAGGTATTTCTTTCCTGCTCTTAGTCGTTGGGCAGTTTCTCTTCCCCAATTGCAAGTAGCTCCTGCACCAT
Source organism: Montipora capricornis (assembly GCF_036669925.1). NCBI lineage: Eukaryota > Metazoa > Cnidaria > Anthozoa > Scleractinia > Acroporidae > Montipora > Montipora capricornis. The sequence goes on along the minus strand of NC_090891.1, from coordinate 43,923,362 downwards.
TAGTTGCTAGCGTTTCAGCAAGCGTCTCTAGTGTTTCAAAGGCGTCAATCCCAGCTGTCGATGTATTGTCCAGACCTTGGAGGAACTTTTGCCTCGAAGCACTGCAACATTCCATGATTCTAAAACAAGTGCGCTCGTTCAGGTGTTCTTTACCTTCCTGTTTGCATTCTTGTTGATACAAATGAATGATTTTGGTTGTTGTCATCGTTCGCACAACTGCTGGTATGGGTAGAGTTACTCCAGAGTTCAGCTTCAGCTTTGTAGTACCAAAGGCAACATCTTGTAGAAATGTGGATCTTGAAATAAAAAGAATGAATTCCCTGACTTTAGCCATGTCTAGACGACATCGAAACAGCTTCTCGGGCACCTTTGTTTCACCAGCACCTATTTCGCTGGCATGCTTTCTGGCATTTTGTATTTGTCGTCTGGAGATGTCAGGGATAAGTTCCTGAAGTTCTGTTTGGCTGTACTTGTCACATATAAGTGAAACTATTTGAATCCGTGTAGATCTATTTTCAGACTCGTTGTACGCCGCTACTATGGCTTCTACCCCATCATCAAGGACTAAAGTATTCTTAGGTCTCTCGTGTGACAGGTGATAGTTGATAACTGATTGCCACAGAGGTCCTTCTTGTGAAGGTGCGACCGTACGCAAAACAAGAGTAATAGCTTCCTCTACTTTCTTTGTGTACTGTCTCTTTGTTTTGTAAGACGTTTCATTCCAATCGTAATCAATGTACTGCAAAAAAGGTTGGAAACTGCCTTCTGAAATGCTAATAAGAGCATTATTCAAGATTGCAAGATGTTTGCGTTGATGTTCACCCTCTGGCAAGTAGACACTGACGTTTTCTTCTTGGGATGAAATGCTTCTTGCTGAAACGAGGATACAGGATATCACAAGCTTCCTGTCTCCTCACTCGAGATTGTCTGGGAACAGATTTGAATGTTGACCCTGTAAGTGGCAATTCATGGGGCTTTGCGTCTTGATCAAGTGATCCCCTGCAAGTTCTGAAGATCACTGCAAAAAGAAGATTATTTGTCAGACAAAGACTCGTTCTTACTAAACTTCAAAAAGTGCAAAGTGACCACCTGAAAGATTATGACTCAATATGAATCCCTTTTGTCTACTAATTACTTACAAAGCCTTGAGAAATACCCCACAAGCAATCTCTGCACCTTTCTCCAGTTTCTCTTTTTTATTGACTCGAGTAGATAGCTTGATTGCAGGCTATGGGTTGACTTATTATTACCTGAGCCAATTGCAACAGTAACACGTGTCTGCTCGTATATTTTACATGCCATCTCTTTGTTTATGCGACGAGGGTTTTTCTTTAGCTTGCTTGCGATTCTCTTTAGTCTTGAGGATTCCACATCGTGGTGGTTAGGATGACAACAGTTAGCCTAGTGGAGAAAATATATACACGTATGTATTTTTTGGCTTTCAATCCGGCGTATCTTTGAACAAAGCTGGTTCAACAATAATCAGCATTTGTTTGGTTCATTACCCTCACTTGGTACATAGTAGTGTACTTGGCACGATGTTTGGGACATATGGTCAACTTTATAACGTCATTACCGCCAAAGGGAATTCCTGCACTGTTGAGAATGAGTTCCCACTCGGCGATAGCAGCTACCCCAGCTTTCGGAATAAAAAGAAGCAAAGCAGTACTTACGGCCGATTCAAATGAGCCCAGAAACCAGCCTAGTAAGTTGGCCCGTTTAGCGAGACGAATTTTGACCACTGTTTTTTGGGAAATCGGGTTTAGCTTGATTATCGCGCAGAACGTTTAGTGACGCAATCACAAGTTAACAGAAAGGCATGGCGTATGGGAAGGTATCCGTGGCTCGTATTTCCAATTGTTTTATTACTGAAAGGTTTTAAATCTCAAACAACAGGGTCAAATTGATTTAAAAAATCTGAGAAAAAACACATAATCAACCTCCGGCCGCTCTTTTAGGAAAATGCTTGCATATTTGAAACCTTTTTCATCAGTCCCGGTAACCTGGTCTGGATACCAGGATGTTAGTCCAGGGTAACAGGGCCAGCCTGCCTTCTTATATGAAAGCAGCAGTATTTTAACAGAGGAAATAGCAGTGAGATAAGAATTCAGTAATGGAGCAGCAGCTCTAAGAGTAACAAGTGTTCAGTCACCTTCCACATCATTACTTCCACTGTAGAACGTACCATACTTTGGCTATTTCTCTCTCCCATAGAAGAAAAAAGCATTTCGTTTGGCAACAGCAAAGAATCTAAAGGTCAGCATTTTTCTCTGACGCAAACAAATGTTTCAAATGATATTGTTATTAAAAGAATGACAGAAGCTGAATAAATTATATTCTTTGACGCTCAAAATAAGGCCAAAAACACCTCGAAATTTGGCTTTCCTATAAATTTCCATGTTATATTGCCAAATGCAACCAATTGCAAATATACAGCTAAACTGGTTAAACCAATTTTACACTGCAATTTGGGGAAACTCAGTGGAAGTGCAAGATTACAAGGATGGAAGTAAATTTGACTTTTTGATAGGGAGTCGAGAAGTCAAGATAGTCCAGTTTCGAGTTCGCCATGGCCGCTGATTAAAAGCACTGAGATGTTTTACTCACTTGTCGTGTTTGTGTGCCTGGCCTTTGGTCGACCTCTCATGCCCGACGCTCCGGAACCTTTATACTTATTCTTGAGCCATGTCCGACGTGCAGGACATTAGAGAAATAATGGCATCGTCACGTAGCGCCCATTTTACAGCGCCACAAGGGTCTGAGTTATTGCCAAATGAACAGTAAGTCATCTTCGAATTCAACTATTTAGCTGCACGTTCTGTAATTGTTCGACCCATGGAGACTGGTGTCAAATTGTAACTAGTCCTCACTACAAACACGGACAACATGAAGAACGACCAGTATTACGGCCTTGCAACATTTTTTCCATTATTTTGCTTCAGAAAACTTACTATATCACTTACTATAATACGATATTTCTTACTATAATACGATTAATTGTTTCTGTAATAGCTGTCTAGCCAGTGTTGTAAGTTAAATTAGTAGTCCCACATCCGGCTTGGCCAGAAGCGTTTTCATGACTCGTATCACGGTTATTTTATTTTCCCTTTATTTTGTTTACACGAAATCAATATTTCTCATTTATAAAACGTTTGCTTTCCCATAAAAAATTATCTAGGCTAGGAAAAAACTGATATAGCAGTGAGTTTTAAGTCAAAATTTTGTTTATACAAATGAGGTCATTTTGCACAAGTGTTGAGTAATAATGATGCCGGGAAAGCAGCAAAGCTTAAGGACCCAAATTTTTCAATCCGGTTTTGGATTATAGACATCCTTAGGTAACTCATGACGTGTGTCTTCATTCGTAATAGGATTACAGGTAACAATTATGGTTTCTTGAAGTTGGCCTATTTTTCGTATTTTCGGGGAGGTCGAAATTTGCTTACATTTAGTGCCATGCCTATCTCTTCCCAATAATTATATCCCCCAAAGTCATCAACCGTATTAAAGTAGGTTCTTAGTAGAAACATCCCACACCATTATATATTCTGTGAGCTTTCTACATTTATTGCAATGGTACTCCAAAGTTAACCCTTATAAGGGTGTTATTTTTGTACTCTGAGACCCCAAAATGGGACCCCCCTGAGAAAATTGAAAGGAAGATAGAACGAAGAAAAATAAAACCGGATTTAATAATAACTAATCAAGGACAATGTCCTCACCAAGTTTCATTGAATTTGGCCAACCCCCATTTCCAAGGTCTGACACGCTTTCTGAGTCAGGGCCTCTTAAGTTTTTCAGTTAATGGATCACACTGGAGCTGTACAAGCGAAACGTTTCGTCACTGATCTCAAAGTCTCCACACTTGTTCATCCCTTCGGGTGGTCGCATCGATATGCCATCAGTCTCATCGACAATCATTGCCATTCCCTCGAGTTGGTGCACTTCTATGTGGCAGTGAAGAAACCACCAACCAGGATTATCAGATAGGAAATTAATGACCACGTACCCCCCAGCAGGAACCATAACTGTGTCCTTTCTGACCGTATGACTATCGATAGAAAAGTTCATTGGCTTGCTCCAACTTGGTCTGGTACATCTGCTTTTGTTGCAGCCCTTTTTAGTACACACAACATCATCGCAGTGTATATCACTGTTATGTTTTCCAACAAAACCACTTGTCCGGTTATATTCTGGATATCCAACATGAACAACATGAAATGTGTGGCCATGGAGATGAATTGGATGGGTGTGGTGGAAAGCGCCAATTGCTGAAAGCACCAGTTGAATAGTTTCCCCTGGTGGAATATCTATGACATAGACACATGAGCACTCGATTGTCGATGGATTGCAGTCGGTCGTAAGGTTACACTTTATGTCCTTTTTTTCAAACTCTTCATGCTGGATTTGAGGAGGAAAAGACGGGAGAATGAAATTGCGCCCATTCACTGAACTTGTTTGAGAGTCACCCTCAAAATTAAAGTTGATGAAATGTCTGCAATCTTTGCAATCTTCTCTGGGGTTTGCATTTGGAAGTTCTTCATCTGGAGTTGGCTCTAGTAAGCGTAGGCTTTTAACATTAATGCAGGTGATGTTATATAATGAATGAAAGTTCTCAAATGGGCAGTTCACTGCTTTGCATGAGGCGTTCTGTGTGCACTGTATGGGAGGAGACTTGTCTTTGATTTTTTGGTATTTTCTTGACGGTACATTAACATCCGGATCATCCGAGTCCCTCAGCTGTTTGTAGTGCAAAATAGCCTCTGCCACATGTCCTAGTGACTGGTAGGGTGGCCCAGTCCCACTGCTATCAATCTCTAGAGTCTCTGCTCGCATCCAGTAGTCATTCAGCTTACTTGTATCGGTTGCATTAAGTAGAAAGTCATACCTCTCTCCTGTATGGATGATGATGTAATCGACGTCTTTTACAGGCTCAAGCCAATAGCCGTCAGTACCGACCACAGTCATTTTATGGCCATCAATAGAGAATCTGTACGCATATAGTCCTTGGGCTCCAATTAGGCGAAAGCGGTATGTCTTTCCCGCTTCAACAGTAAATATACTCAGTCTTGTTTTGATGTATGGAACATCAACATGCCTGCCTTTTCCATTTATAATTCCAGAAAAATACGGGACAGGCCCAGCCCCTCCTCCTTCAAAACTACCGGTGGAGTTATACTTTTCATCATCTGGAGTAGGCACCTCGCCAATTGCTTTGTTTGGATAAAAGCCCAAGTTAGCCTGGATCTTTGTGAACAGGTCCAAGGATGCCTCATGTTGCCAGTCTAGAAGCGTTAAGGTGTGCTTGTCTGGAAGATCTTCAAATGGAACATGAACACCATGCTTTTGGAGTTCAGTTTGGATTTGGTCAATCCTTGTACTATTTTCTTTAACTATAAGCGCACCATAAAGGCCATCTGTTCGTTGCGCACCACTGTGAGAATGGTACCAAAACGTCCCAGAAGGAGTAGCATTGTACATGTATGAAAAGCTCGTTTGAGGCCCTATCTGGCATTGAGTCACTTGCCCCACACCATCCATCCAAGGTGTTCCTCTCTGGTGCATCCCGTGCCAGTGAATTGAAATACCCTCGGAGGTAAGATTGTTGTGAACGTGAACTTTAACAGTTTGCCCTTCGTGAACTATCAAGGTTGGTCCAGGAATCTGTCCATTGACGCCTATCGCCAAACGGTACGTTTTACCATCCACAAACTGAGGATAAGTACATTTGGCGCTGTCCTGCGTTGAACACGTTCTATCTTTTTGCAGTGGCGTAGGTTTCCCAGCTTCGTCGAAATAATAGATTACTCCCTGGGATCCCCGCATAGCAATTCCTGTAGGTTTATCCACCGATAATTTTTGATAGCTGGTGAAGGTTCGAAGTTCGTCAATTTCAAGGTTAAATGTACAACGATCTACATCTGCCCTGCATTCACAACTTGGTTTGCCATATTCACAATTGAGGATTTCTTGATCTACCCGTGTCAGTTTGATGTCTTTTGCATCATAAGAATACTTGTACTCTTCATCAGCATCAAGCCACTTGTTGAGGTGTGGATCATTTGTCATATCTTCGTACTCCCTATCACCACTCTTAGCAGAAGTGCGAAAGGATGCTATATACCAACCGTCATCTCCTCCGTTTTGAGTTTGTAGGTGAATTTCCTTAATGTCAGATAACGACACGCACTGTGTAGCTTGAAACCAGCTTGCAAAGTGTAACTCTCGCATGTAAGGTGTGTCTCGTTTCATAGGGCCTTCAAGTTCCGCCTGAAGTTTCTGGTTATTTGATAGAATCAGTACTATCAAGTGGTTCTCTCCGTACTTTTGTGAGAACCCAGCTCCTACCGTGTCTCCCGTCATTTCATCTACACGTATGTACGTGATACAGGGTTCTGCGACTGCATTGGTGAGGAGGTGCTTTTTGGCATTGTATGGGTAAATATATTCCTCATTGCCGTCTACCCACATACTGAAGCCTGGATCAGTGGTTAGTTTGGTGTACCTTTTATTTGTTCCCGCGGTGTCGGTAGCGATGGATTCTACGTACCATCGGTCATTGCCTCGAGCCTTGAGATAAACTTCCTTGATGTCACGATGAGTGCAGATGAGTTGAGGTGTGAAGTCACTGTGGACCGACAGTTCTATTTTGTATCGTTTACCTCTATAAATGTCGCCTTTC
>NC_090891.1:43911680-43914180 GCF_036669925.1 Montipora capricornis | reverse complement strand
CTTGTCACGCTGCGACCGACAGGCCGGCGATACGGCACGATTTCCTCAGAGTTAAACTCAAATAGACCTCAAAAATAACTTAGTTTTGACAAATCTACTTTTCCTTAGCAGCTACAAAATCCCCTCTAAAACAAATATTTTAGCCGATATGAAGAGTAGTTTACACATGCGCAGCTCATGATATGTCCCTTTATCAACTTCACATTTTGGAATATTTAAACTGTAGCTCATAGTCTATCGCTGTGCTATGTTATGAATCAGAAATATACATGCTATACCCGGATTGCGCTCTCTAAATTTGTACAAAATACGTATAGAAGAGTTATGTCTCAGGGTTGAAGGTTGCCAAATGTAAGCCACCAAGCAAAGAAGAAAGTGAACTGAAAACGCTCGGCGAAAGAATGACTGAGACGGCCTTACCTTTCTGAAGAGCTTTTGAATGATCTTCACGTAAGTCGCTTGGTTTGTCAGAAACTTCTTTCAGCGTGTCTAAAGAAAAAAGGGAATTGACAAAAGTGAGTTTATTCTAGGGAATCGAAAGTCTGGTACATGTAGCCAACACTGAAAAATAAACATATCAAAGATTAACTCAATCAATCAATCAATAGAATGGGGTTATATTAGTAACGAACTTAGTTATTACAATGCTTACGTATGTTCATGTAGTTTCCTATTGGTTTTGTAATAGGACCTTTTAGCGTCACCATGCAAATATGAAAGCTTAGCTAACGTCCTTTTACCAGAGTTTCGTAAGACTTCGCCTTGATTAGTTGTAAAGTTTTGCTGTTCTTCGTTTCTTAACCTTGGCACAAGCGGGACCGATATGAGTGATTTTTGTAGTTTTATTTAGTTTGTTCTCTTTTGGGCGAAAGTAGATTTATGTACGGACAGACTCGTACATAACACATTTTTAATTTTATTGGATTCAAAGGAGTACAATCGCACAAACTAGAACCTTATTTAGTGAGCGCCCACATCTTAGACTAGGTTATTCTTGGCTGTTAATCGGCCGCAAATGTTCATCTTTTGATTTATTATACTATCTTGAGTAGTTTTAACGTAGTTTATTATGATTTGTTTATGTCAATTTACGTTGAACGTGGTTATTTTGTCGAGTTATCGACTTAGACACTACCCTGGGTGCCAGAGGTTCTATTTTTCTTTCGCGAGGAGCGAGCGGTTAAAACGGAGAGGCGAAAAATAAGAACCTCTGGTCACGACGGTTAAGAATCTCACTTCCATGACACGGTCGATGATTGGTTTTCATGGTCAGTGCCGATCCTTTCCGAGTAAAAACAATCCATGATACTCAATTTCACTGGTTGAACGGCGATAGTGAACCCCGGAGGCCACAAAACCGGTTTTGAGCGCAAGGAGTGCTTCGAAAACAAAGCTGACGGTAGAAGGCTGTGAATTCAAGCGAGAATTTAGAGGTTTGCACAGTACAATACACAGTAAATTCTGGATTTTGGAGATTTTAGAATTGAAAGCTGTTCAGGAATTTCATCAAGCGTGAGCATGTGTTTGTGGTCCTGCCATTGAACTGGATGATATTTCAACTTGTGCCGAAAGTTTGTTCGTATTTGCATCATCGTGGATTCATTATCCAAAAGCTGCCATCGTAGTCGTTATTGTTCCTTTGAATGCCTTGATTGATTCGCATATCCTAAAGCTGAAAGAAAATCCGAAAACCATGAACACTAATAATATCGTGTTTCGAGTAAAAAGCTAGTCACGCGTGAGAAAACTAAACCGCAACAACCAACGGTAATTAGTTTGTGGTTTCATGTCGCTTTTGATTGGTTGCTGAGCCTCAATACGGTGAGAGCAAATAAGTGAACGGTTGGCCAGCCGTGTCAAAATTCGTTGTAAGCGAGCCTCGAGGGATTTTGAAAATTTGAATATTTTTCGCTGTTTCTAAGCAATGCATGCTCGCTGGATCTTGAAACTTAGTCAAGGAGAAGCAAATTTATCCGTGTGGCCATCGCCGGAGTTTGAGCGTGAGTGATGCCAGAGAAGTGTGATTTTATCGGCGAGATGTGAGGTAAGCTGGAAATTACTTTCCAGCCTTTCCTTTATTTAGGTACGAGTGACAACCTGGGAATTTGAGAAGTCGCTTAAATCGCATTCAATCAGGCAAATAACGACAAAAAAACTGAGAAAGTCACTACACTAATTAAGCACAGCTTTTTTATTGAGAACTTTTGCGGGTAAATATCTTTTTCAGTTTGTTATCCAGAATCCTATACAAATCCTTATAATTTTTACTCTCCGAGTATGGTTCGCCTGTGGTACCTAACTGTAATATTATTATACGAAAGGGTCATTTCAAACACGTTTCAAGTTGGTTGGCTCCATACGCTTTTGCTAACAAGCGTAAAATAATCCAGGGAAAGATGTCGTGGAGAAAATAATTATTTGCATGAGGCGGTTAGCACTGGTGAATTTATGAACTTGTCTTGTCACGCTGCGACCGACAGGCCGGAGATACGGCACGAGT
>NC_090891.1:43904180-43906680 GCF_036669925.1 Montipora capricornis | reverse complement strand
TTCGTGCCCACAGGCGGCCCAGACTCGGAGAGTAAAAATTATAAGGATTTGTATGGGAATCTCGATAACAAACTGAAAAAGATATTTACCCGCAAAAATTCTCAATAAAAAAGCTGTACTTAATTGTCGTGGTGACTTTCTCGGTTTTTGTGTGTGTTGAGAATACTAGACAAAGTCTCAGTTTTATTAAATCAATCATCGATTAGCTTGATTGCGTGCCTAGGTCTTAGTAACGAACTTAGTTATTACAATGCTTACGTATGTTCATGTAGTTTCCTATTGGTTTTGTAATCGGACCTTTTAGCGTCACCATGCACATATGAAAGCTTAGCTAACGTCCTTTTACCAGAGTTTCGTAAGACTTCGCCTTGATTAGTTGTAAAGTTTTGCTGTTCTTCGTTTCTTAACCTTGGCACAAGCGGGACCGATATGAGTGATTTTTGTAGTTTTATTTAGTTTGTTCTCTTTTGGGCGAAAGTAGATTTATGTACGGACAGACTCGTACATAACACAGTTTTAATTTTATTGGATTCAAAGGAGTACAATCGCACAAACTAGAACCTTATTTAGTGAGCGCCCACATCTTAGACTAGGTTATTCTTGGCTGTTAATCGGCCGCAAATGTTCATCTTTTGATTTATTATACTATCTTGAGTAGTTTTAACGTAGTTTATTATGATTTGTTTATGTCAATTTACGTTGAACGTGGTTATTTTGTCGAGTTATCGACTTAGACACTACCCTGGGTGCCAGGGGTTCTATTTTTCTTTCGCGAGGAGCGAGCGGTTAAAACGGAGAGGCGAAAAATAAGAACCTCTGGTCACGACGGTTAAGAATCTCACTTCCATGACACGGTCGATGATTGGTTTTCATGGTCAGTGCCAATCCTTTCCGAGTAAAAACAATCCATGATACTCAATTTCACTGGTTGAACGGCGATAGTGAACCCCGGAGGCCACAAAACCGGTTTTGAGCGCAAGGAGTGCTTCGAAAACAAAGCTCACGGTAGAAGGCGGTGAATTCAAGCGAGCATTTAGAGGTTTGCACATTACAATACACAGTAAATTCTGGATTTCGGAGATTTTAGAATTGTAACCTGTTCAGGAATTTCATCAAGCGTGAGCATGTGTTTGTGGTCCTGCCATTGAACTGGATGATATTTCAACTTGTGCCGAAAGTTTGTTCGTATTTGCATCATCGTGGATTCATTATCCAAAAGCTGCCATCGTAGTCGTTATTTTTCCTTTGAATGCCTTGATTGATTCGCATATCCTAAAGCTGAAAGAAAATCCGAAAACCATGAACACTAATAATATCGTGTTTCGAGTAAAAAGCTAGTCACGCGTAAGAAAACTAAACCGCAACAACCAACGGTAATTAGTTTGTGGTTTCATGTCGCTTTTGATTGGTTGCTGAGCCTCAATACTGTGAGAGCAAATAAGTGAACGGTTGGCCAGCCGTGTCAAAATTCGTTGTAAGCGAGCCTCGAGGGATTTTGAAAATTTGAATATTTTTCGCTGTTTCTAAGCAATGCATGCTCGCTGGACCTTGAAACTTAGTCAAGGAGAAGCAAATTTATCCGTGTGGCCATCGCCGGAGTTTGAGCGTGACTGATGCCGGAGAAGTATGATTTTATCGGCGAGATGTGAGGTAAGCTGGAAATTACTTTCCAGCCTTTCCTTTATTTAGGTACGAGTGACAACCTGGGAATTTGAGAAGTCGCTTAAATCGCATTCAATCAGGCAAATAACCACACAAAAACCGAGAAAGTCACTACAACAATTAAGTACAGCTTTTTTATTGAGACCTTTTGCGGGTAAATATCTTTTTCAGTTTGTTATCCAGATTCCCATACAAATCCTTATAGTTTTTACTCTCCGAGTCTGGGCCGCCTGTGGTACCTAACTGTAATATTATTATACGAAAGGGTCATTTCAAACACGTTTCAAGTTGGTTGGCTCCATACGCTTTTGCTAACAAGCGTAAAATAATCCAGGCAAAGATGTCGTGGAGAAAATAATTATTTTGCATGAGGCGGTTAGCACTGGTGAATTTATGAACTTGCCTTGTCACGCTGCGACCGACAGGCCGGAGATACGGCACGAGTACCTCAGAGTTAAACTCAAATAGACCTCAAAAATAACTTAGTATTGACAAATCTACTTTTCCTTAGCAGCTACAAAATCCCCTCTAAAACAAATATTTTAGCCGATATGAAGAGTAGTTTACACATGCGCAGCTCATGATATGTCCCTTTATCAACTTCACATTTTGGAATTTTTTTTTTTGTAACTTATAGTCTATCGCTGTGCTATCTTATGAATTAGAAATATACATGCTATACCCGGATTGCGCTCTCTAAATTTGTACAAAATACGTATAGAAGAGTTAAGTCTCAGGCCGGGTTGAAGGTTGCCAAATGTAAGCGACCAGGCAAAGAAGAAAGTGAACTGAAAACGCTCGGCGAAAGAATGACTGAGACGGCCTTACCTTTCTGAAG
>NC_090891.1:43884180-43899180 GCF_036669925.1 Montipora capricornis | reverse complement strand
TTAGTGAGCGCCCACATCTTAGACTAGGTTATTCTTGGCTGTTAATCGGCCGCAAATGTTCATCTTTTGATTTATTATACTATCTTGAGTAGTTTTAACGTAGTTTATTATGATTTGTTTATGTCAATTTACGTTGAACGTGGTTATTTTGTCGAGTTATCGACTTAGACACTACCCTGGGTGCCAGAGGTTCTATTTTTCTTTCGCGAGGAGCGAGCGGTTAAAACGGAGAGGCGAAAAATAAGAACCTCTGGTCACGACGGTTAAGAATCTCACTTCCATGACACGGTCGATGATTGGTTTTCATGGTCAGTGCCAGTCCTTTCCGAGTAAAAACAATCCATGATACTCAATTTCACTGGTTGAACGGCGATAGTGAACCCCGGAGGCCACAAAACCGGTTTTGAGCACAAGGAGTGCTTCGAAATCAAAGCTGACGGTAAAAGGCTGTGAATTCAAGCGAGCATTTAGAGGTTTGCACAGTACAATACACAGTAAATTCTGGATTTCGGAGATTTTAGAATTGTAACCTGTTCAGGAATTTCATCAAGCGTGAGCATGTGTTTGTGGTCCTGCCATTGAACTGGATGATATTTCAACTTGTGCCGAAAGTTTGTTCGTATTTGCATCATCGTGGATTCATTATCCAAAAGCTGCCATCGTAGTCGTTATTTTTCCTTTGAATGCCTTGATTGATTCGCATATCCTAAAGCTGAAAGAAAATCCGAAAACCATGAACACTAATAATATCGTGTTTCGAGTAAAAAGCTAGTCACGCGTGCGAAAACTAAACCGCAACAACCAACGGTAATTAGTTTGTGGTTTCATGTCGCTTTTAATTGGTTGCTGAGCCTCAATACGGTGAGAGCAAATAAGTGAACGGTTGGCCAGCCGTTCAAAATTCGTTGTAAGCGAGACTCAAAGGATTTTGAAAATTTGAATATTTTTCGCTGTTTCTAAGCAATGGATGTTCGCTAGACCTTGAAACTTGGTGAAGGAGAAGCAAATTTATCCGTGTGGCCATCGCCGGAGTTTTAGCGTGACTGATGCCGGAGAAGTGTGATTTTATCGGCGAGATGTGAGGTAAGCTGGAAATTACTTCTCAGCCTTTCCTTTATTTAGGTACGAGTGACAACCTGGGAATTTGAGAAGTCGCTTAAATCGCATTCAATCAGGCAAATAACCACACAAAAACCGAGAAAGTCACTACAACAATTAAGCACAGCTTTTTTATTGAGAACTTTTGCGGGTAAATATCTTTTTCAGTTTGTTATCCAGATTCCCATACAAATCCTTATAGTTTTTACTCTCCGAGTCTGGGCCGCCTGTGGTACCTAACTGTAATATTATTATACGAAGGGTCATTTCAAACAAGTTTCAAGTTGGTTGGCTCCATACGCTTTTGCTAACAAGCGTAAAATAATCCAGGGAAACTTTGGCTGACTGATGGTACATAAAATAACAACTTCATGATACCGAGCTGTGTTATCGACAAACTTTCTACGGCGCAGTGATATATATAGCTTTTGCCTCCTCTTGTCTATATCTTTATGACCTACCTTTAACGATGTCCTGTATGCTAAGCTCTTGCGACTGAAGAGAAGAACCCAGGACCAGCAATAAAATCAAAATGGATAGACTTCTCAGCATCTTGAACCGGAGTGAGCTTGAAATAATTCAAGGTTTGTTTCTTGCGTTTCCAGGTATGGGTCTACAACGCTTTCAAAGTTCTCTTGATATCTACTCGATGTAGGGCGATGGAGAGTATTGGAACAAATCTCATTCCACGATTTGTATTTAGCGCGGTTCATACCAGATCAACCAATTAAAGCGCAGTAATTAATAGGGCAGCCAATCACAACAAGTTTACAACAACGGTGTTGTACGTTTCTACCGGGTTGGATAATTTATGAACAGCAATACCACGCGCGCAAATTAACGGCTAAGTGCGCAATGCAATCACTGTTTATGTTGGCGAGATCTGAGAGTGCAATTAGGAAATTAGCATCGTTAATTTTCATATGAGGAAAACAGTGAGAAGAAAACAGTCACTGAAAAAGTCAGTGATGATTACAACCACGCTGCCGCGGTTATTTCGACACGGGCTGTTTTATGCAATATTGTAGATAGAGGCGGGTGATATTTGTAATGCGTTCTGATGCATAAACTATTCCAAGCTTTAAGCAATGACCCAACCGTTCACTTGAGCCTCAATACGGTGAGAGCAAATAAGTGAACAGTTGGCCAGCCGTGTCAAAATTCGTTGTTAGCAAGCTTGGAAGGATTTTGAAAATTTGAATATTTTTCGCTGTTTCTAAGCAATGGATGCTCGCTAGACCTTGAAACTTGGTGAAGGAGAAGCAAATTTATCCGTGTGGCCATCGCCGGAGTTTGAGCGTGACTGATGCCGGAGAAGTGTGATTTTATCGGTGAGATGTGAGCGAAGCTGGAAATTACTTCTCAGCCTTTCCTTTATTTAGGTACGAGTGACAACCTGGGAATTTGAGAAGTCGCTTAAATCGCATTCAATCAGGCAAATAACCACACAAAAACCGAGAAAGTCATTACAACAATTAAGTACAGATTTTTTATTGAGAACTTTTGCGGGTAAATATCTTTTTCAGTTTGTTATCCAGATTCCCATACAAATCCTTATAATTTTTACTCTCCGAGTCTGGGCCGCCTGTGGTACCTAACCGTAATATTATTATACGAAGGGTCATTTCAAACAAGTTTCAAGTTGGTTGGCTCCTTACGCTTTTGCTGACAAGCGTAAAATAATCCAGGGAAACTTTGGCTGACTGATGGTACATAAAATAACAACTTCATGATACCGAGCTGTGTTATCGACAAACTTTCTACGGCGCAGTGATATATATAGCTTTTGCCTCCTCTTGTCTATATCTTTATGACCTACCTTTAACGATGTCCTGTATGCTAAGTTCTTGCGACTGAAGAGAAGAATCCAGGGCCAGCAATAAAATCAAAATGGATAGACTTCTCAGCATCTTGAACCGGAGTGAGCTTGAAATAATTGAAGGTTTGTTTCTTGCGTTTCATTCCAGGTATGGCGGGTATACAACGCTTTCAAAGTTCTCTTGATATGGACTCGATGGAAGGCGATGGGAGAGTATTGGAACAAATCTTATTCCGCGATTTATATTTTTATGCCAGCGGAAAGCGCGGTTCATACCAGATCAACCAATTAAAGCCTATTAATTAATAGGGCAGCCAATCACAGCAAGTTTACAACAACGGTGTTGTAAGTTTTTTCCGGGTTTGATAATTTATGAACAGCAATACCACACCCGCAAATTAACGGCAAAGTGCGCAATGCAGTTACTGTTTATGTTGGCGAGATCTGAGAGTGTCATTAGTAAATTAGCATCCTTAATTTTCATATGAGGAAAACAGTGAGAAGAAACAGTCCCTGAAAAAGTCAGTGATGATTACAACCACGCTGCCGCGGTTATTTCGACACGGGCTGTTTTTAATATGCAATATTGTAGATAGAGGCGGTTGATATTCGTAATGCGTCCTGATGCATAAACTACTCCAAGCTTAAGCAATAATCCTGTCATCTTACTTAATTTGCAGGCTCTTTTGCTACAGTGAGCGCTCAAAATTGGCCTCTTTATAGGTCAAGTGAGGTAAATTCCATTTCATCTTAAAGTGGTTGCAAATTAAGTCGGAAGCGATTTTGACACCATTTTGGCTGTCACGCAATGAATACTTCGTTTGACAAATTAACTTGTAGTGTAATAAGAAACAAGGACGCCTACAAGGGAGTATCCCTGGAATGCACAAACAGTTAACACAAATTGTTCAGTTACAGTAAACGTCAACTACAGGTAAACTTCGGAAAATGGTGAGAGATTACCAGAAAGATAAATCTGTAATATAACTTGAAGTTGTTTGTTGTAAAAACTCATTATTAATGTTGCTAAATTTGCAAATGCAAACAACGAAGCCTTATTGGCAGATTATCAGGATATGGGTTTTTTTTATTTACATATTTTTTACGCTAATCTCAGGTAAAAAATGAACAAAGGAGTTTTATTCTCTACTTCAAAATGCTTTTCAAGGCTGATATTCGGTAAAACTTTACATTGAAAGAAGTCAACTTTGAAAAACAAAAATAAGCAAAGGAAACTTTCACCAAAAAGTTGAAAGGATGAAACAAAAGTTTGCGGTAATCCTGGATTGAGGTCATTGGCTTTCAAACAACCGGACCCTGTATTCGAAGTCCGGTTCCGTAATCCTGGTTTAGTTCTTTGCAAACTGTTTAAATCTGCCGTGGCGAAGACAAGAAGACAACATCTGTATTACATTTCTTTCAATGCTCAAACTCTAAAACTCCTTAATTGCGTGTTCTATAGTCCAGTCCAAAATTCTTATTTTACAATTTCATAATCTTAATTTCAGTATTAGAGTAACTTGGTACCAAACATTTCACAATAACTTGAAATCTCCTTAAGAAAAAAAAGCTTAAATCCAGTAGTCCAGTCCGGGTTTAAACCGCCAAAACTCTCTCTATCATCGATTCAAAACTCAACAAAAGCCACAAGTTGTAAATAGTTCTAAGAAACTACAAACGTTCGTCATGGTTCTACACTCGAGCTGAACAAAAAACCATCAAAAAAGAAACCAAAAAAACCCTTGACATCACTTCTCGAGAGAGCAGACAAACAGCCAAAACTGTTTTGCGCCTGCCCCTTACGGCACCGAAAGAAGTACGGTTTTAACCGTACGTAGTACAATGGTACTTGACCGTTGCCCTTGGCCGAGAAACTAATCTTAGCCGAAAGGCCGAGAAGCGATCAGGATACCGGATAATTAGATAAAAAAAATTGTGGGGATACGAGATTTTTGGCTGGGGGAGGGGTGGGGGTGAATGGGAATTGAGGAGATACGAGATATTTTTTAAGGTAGGAACGCATTGCGTACATGTGGTAGTGCAGTAACTTGACAGTGTTTTTTTCCATAACTGTTAACTGAGCTGCGTTTTGTTTTTCAGGAGATTCAAGTTGTCCTTGCGTAATATGTAGTTGTAATACACTTCTATTGTATATTGTTTTGGTATCGTAAATTATTACAGTGCCATGGTAGATATCTTTGCTAAATACCCCTGAAAAGACATGTGGTTCAGTAAAATAGTAAACCCAGAAAGATTGAAGAAAATAAAAGGAAATCGAGAAACATTTGGCTTCAAGGCTGACATGTTGATCATTTACAACTTCTTGTTAACCACAGGCTTAAGATATGACAGCTATGGAAAACCATTGTTCACAGAAGTGAAGACCTGTTAGGTGGGGTTAGTATCTAAATGGGTGACCTCAGAAATATACCACTTTGTAACAGAAGCATAGGACCGAAAATTCTATTTTAACGCTCAAAAATGCGAACTAAGCAAGGTACAGATTTGGTAACCTGCAAATATTGGCGCAAAAGGAAATAAATATTGATATGTAGTTTTTAAGGAGAGCAGAAGGAACTTTAAGGAAGTGTCGATCGAGAATAAAACAATTTGCAATCAGTAACAAAATTTGCGAGATGAAAACATCATAAATTTTGTGCCACGAATATAACAAGTTACCATCAGCGAAAAACATTTCGGGAGTCTTTTGTTACGCTCAAATTTTCTATCGTACTTTCGGCCGTACAAGTAAAATCACAAAATCGAAATTGACATCGATTTTTAGCGGTCACCTGTGATCAAGTTTAATACCTTGCGTGTTTAATACTGACAACTCATGAAACAAAGGATGCATCTGTGACAAAATGACGGCAAGACACCGGGTTTTTGTTAGTTTGCTATTTTTTTCTTTCAAGTTTTATAAAGTTCGTCCTGGTTCGACAAGATACATAAGCAATTTTAACACAAAGATCGCAATCGTTGATGCTAGTCTACGCTCTTTTTCCACACAGTACTTTACAAATATGGCCGCGCGAAGTCAGCCATCACAAAAATTTTTTTTTTTTTTCTCAAAAAGTATTTTCAGTTAGCGATCAATGCGTAATATGCATTATGGTACGGTGGCCCACAACTGTCACGGCAAAATAAAATTCAGAACAACAAATTGAAATTACTTCCGGCAAACTACGAGTAATAAGAATGTTTTTCTCATAAAGGAAGCTCTAATTATAAACCTTATTAGCATTTTTCACGTCAGCAAACACGTACCCGGTTCAGTTTGAAGAGGAGAGGGGGGGGGGGGGGGGGGGGAAGTTGATCGACCCCCCAAGGCTTTCGTTAAATTAGTCACAGTAAGTGACTGAAATGTAACCCGGCATGTACATGTAAAAATGTACTCGTGTCGTGTTAGTCATGATCCATTTTTACTTGTATATGGTTGCATTTAAGCTTTCTGGCTTGATTTTGCACTGATTTTTTGCCATTTCTCATAACCAACTAAGGTGAAATAGCGAAATCAAGATAGCGGATCTGATGACGTCATACGACGTCATTAACTTGACGTTTCGTATGTTTCGACATACATCTTCAGAAGTGACCGTTTGGAAAAGAAGTAAGAACTAATTTAAATTAAAGAGAAATAACTAATTAACAACAACAATGACAGAAGCTGAGAAACATTTGCATATTAAAAGCCAGGAAACTCAGTGGTAGGGATATGGAAATGGAATGGGGTTTATTTATCAATGAAACACATTAAGAGGGGTCAGGAGCTTGTTCAACATGTGTCCGTGCATTCCGGAACGAATTGTAATTTGGCAGTGTTGCTTTTTGAGGAGAGGGGAAAATTGGAGTACCCGGAGAAAAACCTCTCGGAGCAAGGAGAGAACCAACAACATACTCAACCCACATATGACGCCGGGACCGGGAATCAAACCTGGGCAACATTGGTATTACCATGTTTTAGGTTTATTGGTATTACCATGTTTTAAGTTTATTGAGGGACAGAATGTAATTTCCGCGAAGATAATGCATATGAAGACTGAGGACGGGAGAGAAAACGCATCTTTCATATAGGCAGGAAAACACTTTAACAAAAAAAAAAACAACAACAACAACATCACACTTTTATACAGTAATATGAGGAAATTTTGAATGAGCTTATTGCACAGAGATGTAGAGTTTTAATTAAGTGATAAGAGGACAGGTAATTTGCAAATATAAATTTTAGTATTCTCTTATTTATGCGATTAGCTATATCAATAATAATAATAATAATAATAATAATAATAATAATAATAATAATAATAATAATAATAATAATGAATACTCCTTACATGGCGGCCGTTTACACCATACATCTTTGATATTGAACATGCATTATGGTCAATTGACACCTGTCAAAACAAGATATCCGCTGACCAGTATCATTTGACCCTATCGGGAGCACAATTTTAGAGCTCATCGAGGTCAGTTGTTTTTTAAGTTGAAGGCTGACTAGGTACTAGTTTTCGATTGGATCGCAGGCTCAAACGGGGTTAACTTTTTGTAATTAGGAAACCTGAACATAATTTTCGCGCGCTTTCTATGGCTCAACGCGGCTACACGGCCATACTACGTGTTTAGGTGTAAAACGGTTGGGAAAATATTTTTTCTTGCATTTTTCGCCGGTTTCAAACTAGGTTTGACATATATAGCTGTGGTCAGGACCACACTGGTGGCTACGCAGTTATTCAAGTCAAGAATCAGAGGGATATAAACTTAAAACTGGGTGTTTCGTTTTAATTTGTTTAAAGAGCTGCTTTTATTGCAATTTTTGGCATATCTTGAGAAGATTTTTAATTTTGAATCAGATAAGGTTCAATGATGCGACCTATTTCAGAAGAGAAGAAACGAAAGAACTCGTTTTACATAGTTTAGTTTGGTTTTCTTTATTTGGTTCAGTTATCGTGAAGGTTAACGGGTAATACTAAACAAAAAACAAACAAAATTGTTTTACAACGAAAAAAGCAAGGTGAACACCATAACGCCAACCCAGTGGGGCCTAGACATCATGCATGCGCACAACCATTTCACCCGATTAATTGGCAGCCATGGATTACTGTTTCAGCCTTGCATGGCGTAGCCAAGATAGAAGGCAGGTGTTTTAGACACCTCTTTAACTGGCAGCTTCACACAACAAATGTGGTAAGCTGGGTTGGGAACAGCACTGCAGTTCTTCCACGGCAAGCGTGTGGGAAGGTGGATTCCTTGTTTAAGTAAGGCCAGTAAGAATAACTAACCCTGGAGCTCCGCTTTTAGGCTTGGCTAAGGTCATCCTTTTTTGGTTTTACTTAAGCGATTACGCTACATCTCTCTAATATTGAAAGCTGTTGAAGTTAAAGTATTGCGTACCCTGTCTTTCCCGTATTTTTAAAGTTCTGGTTATTTTTTTAGAGCTAGGCTAAAAGAGGAACTTTGTTACTAAACTTGCATACTGGTCAATTATTTTATAAGGATAAGTACGTTATAGCGAATTTTGCAAATGAAAAGGGTGTCATCTGACGAAGCCATTTCAGATGAAAATTGTCGTGAACGCCATTGAAGATAACAACAACAAGAGAAGAGTTGACGCGTTGTTGACTAGAAAGCTCCGGGCCTGACCTACAAAACAAAAAGAGTTAAGGTAAATTTAAGAATTGTTGGCTGTGGTCACGCAACGCTCCTCCTGAGGGAGGAGCGTTGCGTGACCACGCAAAGAACGGCAGCCAGACCACATGAGAAAATAATTTCACCAGTAGAACCATTGGAATGACATCATTTTCTGTTGGTACCAATGGTACGATTGGTACCAGTAGACCATCATAATTGGGAAAATAGTGAAAGTCCCCTTAATGAAATGCATATTCACCAACAGAACCATTGGAATGGCATTCTTTTCTATTGGTACCAATCCTACCATTGGTACCAATGGACTATCGGAATTGACGAATCGTATCCGTTTGTGTATATTGGACATGACTAAATTGTGACGCCGATGAACAATAAAGTAGCTGCTATTTCCAAAATGATGGAATTACCTGGTGATACATAACCTTGTCTTGGAGAGTAAATTTTTGACTCAGCAGAAACAATGGTCAACCCCGGGGTCAAACTCAAGAGTTCAGGCGATTGTGATCTTTGTTTTTGACGTTGCTCATTTATTGTCAAACTCTATAACACTTGACAGAAAAAGAAACTTACGAAAACCCGGTACCTTGCCATCATTTGACACAAAATTAATCACGGCGCCCACTGAATTCCGGCGATGTCACTTTCGATTTTGCGATTAATTTGTGCAACCAAAAGTACAATAACAAAATTGAACGTAGCAAAAATCTCCCCAAAATGTTTGTCGCTGATCGTAACTTTTTATATTCTATATTCACGGTTCAAAATTAATGTTGTTTTCATGTCGTAAATATGTTATTCTCGATCGACCGTCCTGGAGACGTCCTTCTGCTCTTTCTAAAAACTGTGTATCAATAGTTATTTACTTTTGCATCAATATTTGTTTTTGCATAAAGCAAGCTAACAAAATCTGTACCTTGCTGAGTTCGCATTTGTTAGCGTTAATAGTACTTTCGGTCCGATGCTTCTGTTTTAGAGGGGTCTATTGTTTTGGTCTTAAGCCGGCAGGGCTTAACTTCAGTGACCTTTAGTGTTACAAAGCTGTCAGATGCTCAGCGGGCATGCTTAAACTTGTGGTCAAAAGTTTATCAACATGTCAGCCCAGAAGCCAATGTTTCTCACTTCCCATTTATTTTCTTCAATCTTTCTGGGTTCAGTACTTTGCTAGTAACCACATGTCTTCTCAGACTATTTACCCAAGACTTCTACCATGGCACTACAATGATAGACAATACCAAAACAATATCGTACACTGTTAGAGCTACATATTATGCAAGGACAACTTGAATCTCCTGGAAGACAACACACAGCTCAGTTGACATTTTATATGGAATAAATTGCTGTTTTACTTCACTACCACATGTAAGCAATGCGTGTCTAAAATTTCCAAAGAGGACAGGAATTTCTTCTTTCCGACAAATGATTAATTAATAGGCTGGTAGCCAGGTTTTTAACCTCAGAAAAGGATCTGTTCGTTGTGCGAACGTGTGAGGACCTGTGAGCCAAAGGGCCTCTGCTGGTATGACTTCTGGGTGACCCCTTAAATGGTCTTAATGATCCCCCAACTTGAAAAAAAATTGTCTGGAACGGTGCACATACCACAGGCAGCCCTGTGTTCCCTCACGGAGGGTCTCGTTAAATTTAAAATAAGAACCCAATTCAAAGATTTTGGCATGAATTAAATGCTTAGGTTCATGTAATAAAAATATATAACTGCTTTAAAATCTGTCGTCTAATTGTTTTTGTCTGTGAGCTATGGTAATAACTGTTAATAGCTTGACTACAATGGATTTTTTGTAGTTTCCAGCACATTTCTGATTTGCTGGAATATTATTTTATAGGAGCAGGATAATTATGTATGTGTTGTGTATTTTCTGTTTCGAATCTACGTATAAACTATGTTGACACCATTTTTATTTTTGGACACAAAAACCCCATAACATAGCCTTTACATATGCTACGTAAAGGTTCCATTTGACTAGATAAAACATAGCATTTCCTTTCAAAATATATACATGAGGCATACGTATAACATAGCCTTTGAATAAGGCTTTATGTATGTCATAACATACCATTTACATAAGGTCGTTAAATAGGATTTACATAGATTACACAGTGTCTGGTTCTACAAGGGAAGGTACAAGACATGACTGCCTGATTACCACTAAAGGCCAATAACTTTATAGTTAAACAAAGTATTCAATGATCTTTGGTAGTTCTTTATACAGACAAGAAATGGTGCCTGTTTTTGTTGTGCATTTGACTGCTTAGAGTACGAAGCTTAGTAAAGTCACCCGTGATAAATTTAAAAAGTTATTAATGGCTGAATTGCCTTAAAGGAACCAAAAGTTAAAGCCATCAAGGAATAAAATTAACTGGTGGGAAAAGGCAGAGGAAAATCATGAAAAACTGGAATATCCTTGAAAAAAGCTGGAAATTAATACATGATCTTCACATGCTTTCATTTAATAGCATGCAGGAATGTCTAGAAAAATCTAGAAAGCAGCATTTGTAACAAGCTGGAAAAAGCTGGAAAAACCTGATTTGATCCCAGATTATGATTTCTGGAATAAAGCTGGCAATTTCTTCCCTAATTAGCATGTTTCATTAACATTCTAGAATTTTCTAGAATTTTCCAGAAAAGGAAACTTGTTAATTCTAGCACTTTCTAGAAATTTTTTTTGTCATATCCTAAGAAAAATTCTGGAAATAACCAGAATATTCCAGATTTGTTTTGCAAGGGTCTGTAATCAATCTAAAAAAGGTCAAGTTTTAAAATTTGGTCAAAATTCCAGTTTTGGTATATTGTACCGTTAACAGCGCTAAAGGGTGAATGAATTACTCTAGCTGTGCCACGTTGTTTTGATTTTCAAGTTACTCGTCCGTTATTTCAAAAAGAGCGATTCAAACAAGCGACATTTTGGAGTCATTTTCACTCGCTCGCAAGGCCCCATACCGAAAAAGTCGCCGTCCAGGTAAAATAATTATCGAAACAAAGTAAAACATATTTTTCTAAAAATGGTTTTGGTAGTCCTTTATTGTGACAAAGTTTGGCAATTTTCGATTTTTTTATCTTGCACGGTCTTAGGTGAAAATTGCTGAGAGGCGCTCTTAAATGTTCCTTACCAGGAGGTGAAACTCAAACTATAAACCAACGATATTATAGAAAACATACTGTAACTGACACAATGGTAAATTTTAAAAGTGTAATGCTAAACCGACATGATCAACTTGTTTGTTGAGTTTGGCCGGTTTCATCTGCTCAATATGGAAGCTCTCCCTGTTTTTGAGTTGATAGAAAGAGGTAGCATTTTCAATAAATTCTAAGCAAGAAACATCGCAATTATCCTGACAATGTTTAGACAAACTAAGATGCTTGAAAATATGATAATTTTTATCCCAGAAAAGGTGCTCATTTACATGTGTGTAGAAATGCCTGTTATGCACGTTATTTTCCTTGCCAAATTTTTTAACCTTCTCTTGCACAAAGTTCAATTTCCACTATGGAAGACCAAATATTTTCTTGGTCAATTTATGACAGCTGATGACATGCATCACAGGTCAACTTGCTGATTTTCAAAATGCAGGGGTTTGTCTGCAAGTCTTTCCTTCTTGTCTCGCCCCATTTTTCGTAACTCTAAAAATTTTAATTTCATGTGGTTATCCACTGCCAAATCTTTCGGTAAAACATTATCTAGTGGGAAATAACTTTCTAACACATATCATTTATACCTACGCAAACACCGTGGATCGAGATCAAGTGAATGTAAACAAAAAAATATCAAAAAAGCAAGAGCTTCAAATTACGTATTGCACAATAATCCCACAACAGTACATTGAACTTAGTAATTGTGAAATAATGGTAACAAACGGATTATTTGGAATCAAATGCAATTAAAAGGATACAAAGCAGTAGACAAAAATACAGCAATTACTCATTGGAAAACAGCAAAAATATTCAAGGCGCAAATCACACGCTGTGCCAGACTAAAGGTCAACATAGATAAATAAAGCTAGACAATAGCAAATGAAATTTTGCAATCACTGCTAAGAACTAAAATCAAGAACAGAAAGCTATATGTAGTAACTAAACTAAAGGCTAGGCATAAATAAAGAAAGAGGAAAATACTGATAAAATACCAAATGTTATTGATAACTACACACCTCAGAAAACTTGGAAAATGACTTGTCTTGAAGACTGACACTCTTCAGATAAATTAAGGACAGTGCCTACTATTGTTATTGCGCATACGTTCTGCGCATCTCCAGATACTCGGATTTCCTATCGGTGATGCTTACTAATGCAGGGATATTTTTGCGAGGTTTAAAACTATCCGGAGAAAGTAGATCTTAGTAATTAAGTACTCTTGGTATTCAAAAAGAAAATTGGGGGTAACCATGCATTATTTAGAGATAATTGAGCTTCAATTTGAGAAAGAACGCCATACATTGCTTTGTATTTTAAAGCTTTTTACAAATATTATTCATGAATTATCTTTGAAAAATGCGTGGTTACCCCCAATTTTCTTTTTGGATTTCAATAACACTTGGGAAGATCTACCTTTCTTGCATAATCGTAACTTGGGGCAAAAATACCTTTGATTTAGTAGGCACCATCCTTAACTGAACCGACTGAACTTACTGAGTAAATGGTAGCCAATTTACAATGGATTTTAGGAAAACAGAAAACTAACTGAAAACCAAATAAGGCTAGGGGGTAAATATACTACCCACTAATACAGGATTTACCTAAGAGAAGAAGGAGTTTACCACTCCTACACAACAGGAATTAGGTAAGAGAAATGTGTGGGGATAACACAACTACACAAGCAAAAATATGAGGAAATTGAGTAACTATGGGTAAACAAGCAAGTAATAGTAATTAGCTAGGATAATGAAAAGAAGTTGAAAATAATTGGAATAAAAATAAACACAAAATGAACACAAGTGACCTAGTCACAGTTCAATCAAACGACAGACAAATAACTTATTACAGGTACACCCAGCAAGCTAATATCACTTAATACCTTGCAATGTTCCTTTTTAAAACCTTTCGAGCAGGAGTAATGAATCTGGCTGAAAAAAATTTTAAGGGATAAATAATACTGGTGGATCATTTGGATGCATCATTCGCAATTAATCATGAGTGACCGTGAGCACTTCAGAAAATAAACTTATTAGGAATTCTGACAAAAAGTAACGCAAAATTAATCAGAACTGGTTTATTACACATAAATTATTACTTGTTCGTGTTATAAAGAAACGAGAAACAGTGAGCAACTTACCAAAATGGATGCTAATCGACGCGAGGTCCTTGACAACAAGAAATAACTCTGCAAAATATGATTTAATGTGGTTATCCATTCATTATTGAATCTTGTAGGAAAACTTTTAACTTTCATAACAAAATCACTTGCGTAGTATACAAAAAAAATACCCCATTTCTCTATTGACTTATTGACTTTTGTCCCAGAGCCACTCTATACTCTATCCTAATCTAACTGATTGGTCTCTAAACATGAAAGCTTGAGGCTGATTACGTGCAGGATTGTCATAGCCTGGCTAATATTAATAAGCCCCTTTGTTTGTGATGAAGATTCCGGTATATTCTAAATAATAAAGATAATTTGAACACCTGGAATATAGACCGTATTCCTAAATAGCGGTCAAGATATTATTCTTTTTTCTTTGTGCTAATCATCATAACTAGCCTCACCTTGGAACAAAAATTCTTTTGAATTTTGCTCGTGTTTACGAGGCTAGTTAGGATGATTAGCATAAAGACAAAAGAATAATTACTTCACCGCCATTTATGAATACGGTCTATACTAAACAAACAAAATAATAGTATAATAAATAAACAAACACGCAGCATTCTTATAATTGCTTAAACCAGTGAAATTATGAACTTCAACCTGAGACACACGATTGACATGTCTTCCATGAAATTTTCAGTCTGGCTGAAAAATCTGCGTAATCAGGCCGAAAAGAAACTTGTTGAAAAGTCGCCAAGCTGGCTGCATTAATTTTCGTGCAAATCATTTATGTCTTGTCACCTTGCTTTTAAGAAATTTATTGTTGGAAATTAAAAGTCATATCACCACCGACCAGTATAAACTGTAAACACGTCAGGTATTAAAATTTACAGTATGTGCATGTTGCCCTATTTCCCAGACACTTACACTTTACGATTCTGCGTGTATTTCGTTGTAAAAACGAAGCAAATTTGAACGATACGTTCCAAACACTTATCAATTAGTCAGCTTGCGTTTGTTCTTTAGGTAAGAAGATTCAAATTTTCGTTGAAGTATATTAAGTAAAATCTGTTTCTTATTACATGCGACTTATACCTTTTCATTTTCAAAAGCGGTCTGTTAGGTTAATTTTACTTTTTTTTTCGACACACATCAAGCTATAATGCTACACATAATTTCGCC
>NC_090891.1:43871680-43874180 GCF_036669925.1 Montipora capricornis | reverse complement strand
CTGAATCATGCACTACAAGGCTTTATGTATTTCAGTTTGTATTGAATTGTGTACTAACACTGGGATTGTAATTCAGTTAATACATGTAGTTGTGTTGTTGTGGGTCTTTTCTCTGGAGTGCCATTTATACATTTACAGTTTCGGGAAGTCGGTGTTTTCAACGTTCTAAGACGAAGAAAACACCGACTTCCCGAAACTGTAAAATAAACTCCAAAAGGCATAAGAATACATCAGAGGTGAGTCACTTTGATTCATTTTCTTGAATGAAAGTTAAATTGAGCATTTTTTAGGCTTCACAATCGACTGTATTTTATTTTCCATACAAAGTCTTATAACACGTTTAAATTCTCAACGGCTGTCTGTAGTGACGCGAGCTTGGGCTGCCTATGGTTTTCCGTGTTACCTTAGTGCATGCAAATTTATGCTTGCGTACATTTACATATATGATTATAAGTTTACGTGGGGCAGGGGGTAGGGGATTATATTCAAAAAATTTAATAGCTGCTGAAAATTGTCTTGTTGAGTCAGTAAAATTAATAGAAAGACTTGAAAAGAAGTATTAGAGTCTTAAAATGTATATATGCTTGGAATATCAGTCCATTTTGCATGACAAAATAAACAGTGCGTGTTTGAAGAAATCAACCGTCCCTCTCATGTTTCAAGCTCTTAAGTAGACTTGCCACAATTCCACTGTAATGTCCTTATAGATCACAACGACGCTAATCGCAACAATAATCAAACACTCGCCTAGTTCACACTGTTCCTACACAATCACTCGTCCCATGCCCACACGGTCACCAGGTTCCCGCGCTGGAGAGATCCCGGATGTACATACAAACACTACATTCTCCTTCTTCCTTCGCTTACAAACCCGCTACCTTATTACAACAATAAGTATGACTAATGTCCTTTATGATATGCTGAAAACTAGTAAAAACACAACATTACTTAGATTACTTCAGTCACTGCAAAGTCACTGTCACAGCTACAGGGTGACATAATCTTTTAGTCTTTCGGGGGGTCGAGTGACTCTCCCTGACCTCCTTGGTAAAGGCTCGGCCTGAACTGGGCTTTGCTCCTTGACTGGAGTAGCACTTGCCTCCACTGTTAGATTGGGCACGATTTCCTGCCCAGAGGGCTGCTCAGGTACACCGCTTACTACCGGGTCTGAAGAGCCTGGTTCCCCTGGATCAGTAGCTGGGTCCACAAATCGCTTGACATGCTGGATGTTTCTCTTATACACTGCCCCTTGTGATGATTTTAACTTGATTTGGTCTCCATGACGTTTAATCACCTCATAAGGCTCCTTCTCATAACTTGTTGAGAGCTTTGTCTCTTTCCGTTTCTCAAGCAGCACCAACTCTCCCTCCTGTACATTCGGCTTATCAGCTGCATTGTGTCTCTTGTCAACATAATCTGCGCCCCTCTGTTTTCTCTCAGCATCCCGATCCCGCACCTCAGGGTGTGTCGCCTCGTCATAATCATCAAATCCGGCTAACTCTGGTAACTTTGTTGACAGTTTTCGCCCATACAGCAGTTCTGCTGGACTCTTACCGGTTGTCGAGTGTGGGGTGGAACGATACGCCAGGAGGTACTTGTTCAATTCAGATTTCCACTCCTTTTTCTCAGCCTGGGCTACCCTCATTGCCTTCAACAGTGAGCGATTTTGCCTTTCGACTTCTCCATTTGCTCTTGGCCATAGGGGTGTCGTCAGTCTACGCCTGATACCCATTTCATCAAGATAACCATCCATTTCTGCAGAAACCAGGTTTGCTCCATTGTCGGTTCTCAGAGTACGGGGCACTCCGTATCTAGAAAACTGCTTGTCTAAGCACTTAATGATCACTTCCGACGTAGTAGAGTGGATTACGTCAACTTCCACCCAGCGGCTGAAATAGTCTACCAAGACTAACAGATGCTCCCCTGTTGGTAGGGGCCCAAGTAAGTCCAGCGCCAGATCTTGCCGTGGTCTCTCTGGCAACGGTGTTGTCTTCACTGTTGGAATTATAGTCTCCTTGGTGACAAGCTGACACCCATAACACCCTCGGCACTTGCGCTCTGCATCCTTATCTACACCTGGCCACCACACTTTCGACCGTAATCTCTCTTTCATTTTCACAATCCCTTGGTGGCCCTCATGTGCTAAACGAAGCACTCTCTGTCTAAGCTTTTCAGGAATCACGATTCGCGTACCGCGTAGGATGACATGGCCAATGAAGGTCAGTTCGTTACGGACACATACATATGACTTTGGAGCCCCTTCCCAGTTTCCACTAACAAGGCAACCCCGCACTACTTGCAGTTCCTCATCTTCAGCTGAGACTGTCTCGATTTCTTGAATCTTTAAGGCTACAGGTACAGATCCCAACGCAACCAGTCGAACATACTCATCATCATACCGGGATTTCCCTGATGCGGGGATTTTCGTCAAACGTGAGAGTGCATCGGCAATATTGTCGCGGGATGTGACCCAACATACCTTATAGTTATAAGGCTGCAG
>NC_090891.1:43859180-43861680 GCF_036669925.1 Montipora capricornis | reverse complement strand
TCTCTTCTTATAATCGTCCCTATCGTTGATCTGTCCGATATTACATACAGTTCCTTCCACTAGGATGATAACTTTGTTCTTCTTATCAAAGATCGTCATGTCTGCTTGTTTGCTCCATTCTCTGGCGCCCTATCTATATATATAGGCGTGTCCCAGAGAATTTTAGCTTCGTCGTTTTCTGTGCTTGCTTTCGGGATCGCTTGTTTATACCACGCTTTGGAGTCGTCGTTTTCCATGTTATATACTGATAATAAGAGATGGTAAATCGGCCTTAACATTCTATCGTGTCTCGCCTTGTAGATGTTTGGGCAATGGCAGAGCAGCCGCATATAGATGTGGGACGGTTTTTCTTCTGCACTGTGGCACAGTGTGCACACTAAATCTAAGCCTTGTTCTTTTTGTTTCTTTAACCCTGTAAACCTTTGTAGGGACGAGCTGTTGTAGAATACTGGGTGCACACTTAGTACGACGTCCGGTATGTTTTTCCACTTATGATTGGGTTGAAGTTGTCTTTAGAGATGTCATTGTCTTTCCAGCGTTGAGTGAGTCAGTGTTGCTGGGAAAACATTATCTGTTCCTTTTTCCCAGCAAGACACAACAAGAATTTCACAGCCAGCTAGATAAAATTGGTTGGTTTCCCAGCCAGCTGATCAAATTTATTTCCCAGCCAGGAATTCGCGCGCTTCAAATCTCTCGATCCAAAACGACCGAACAAAAGCGACAAAACCGGGACAAAACAGGTTTTTTCCGCATGCGCAATCACTCTGACCAGCCGTCGTATGTTTGTGACTACTCCCTGGGAGAGGGAAGGGGTCCTTTTTTTTTTTTTTTTTTTACAGCCAGCTCGGGTTGAAATGCTAGAAAAAGTCAGTAATTCCCAGGCAAAACCTGTATCAATAACAAAATTTCCCAGGCAGCTCATCGAAACACCTGTATTTTTGCCAGCCAGCAAGATTCCTCGGGGAACAGATAATGTGAGGAACAGATTCGTTGGGTGCCCCTGATGAACTCACACGATAAAGAGCAACTTCTCTCAAATAGATTCTTATGACACCTATATACCTCTTTTTGTGGTGTACAATAAAGTTATTATTATTATCTGTTGTATTGAATAGCTTTCCAGTTTACAATTTGTTTTGAAACTTGCTGCGGACAGTGTCTAGGCAACAGTTCCCGGACTGAAAAAGAAGAATGTGTGTTTCATTGTCTTAAACTGTAGAATTTTTTGGTGATTTCACAGTTCTGTGATATGATCCACTTCTGACAGTTGGTTAGCACTTTATTAACATCTTTCTTGTGGGCTAGATCAGAGAGGTTTTCTTTAGCGTGGTGTTGAAATCTCCCAGGAAGTTAAACACTATTATGGTTTGCTTGATCTCGTAGTCGGAATAGAGTTTCGGAGACCCAGTCTTAAATCCAGGTACTTTTTTCTTATAATCGTTCCTATCGTTGATCTGTCCGATATTACATACGTTCCTTCCACTAGGATGATAACTTTGTTCGTCTTATCAAAGATCGTAATGTCTGGCTTGTTTGCTCCATTCTCTGCGCCCTATCTATATATATAGGCGTGTCCCAGAGAATTTTAGCTTCGTCGTTTTCTGTGCTTGCTTTCGGGATCGCTGTTTATACCACGCTTTGGAGTCGTCGTTTCCATGTTATATACTGATAATAAGAGATGGTAAATCGGCCTTAACATTCTATCGTGTCTCGCCTTGTAGATTGTTTGGGCAATGGCAGAGCAGCAGCATAATAGATGTGGGACGGTTTCTTCTGCACTGTGGCACAGTGTGCACACTAAATCTAAGCCTTGTTCTTTTGTTTTTACCCTATAGTTGTCGGAGACTTTTTGTTTGTACTTTGTGGCGTTGCCTCTTAAGTTGCTGAATGTACTTGGACTACTGATCTTGAACAAAGTTTCTTCTCCACCAGTGTTACTGAGGTGGATTTGTGCTGTTCGTCGAATGTTGCATCTACGTTTAATTGCTGGTGTAAGTCTTGGCATCTTTTATCACTGATCTACTCTTATTATTATTATTATATTATTATTATTATTATTATTATTACTATTATTTTATTATTATTATTATTATTATTATTATTATTATTACCTTGTTATTAATTTCATACAAATGTGCTACGTTTTGATTCAAGAAAAATTCTGTGAACGCTTAGCTTTCTTGTAATCCGCCATCGTTGAAATTATATTCATTGTACCTCCTATTTCTTTAATAGCTGAGCATTACGCGTAAAGGTACTTTTAAATTCCTTATCTTTGTTTTTAATGAAATCCCTTGAATGATCTCCGTGAATACTCCTTTCCAGTGTGGTTTTCAACATGTGAAGTTTTTGGTTGAATTATTTGTTTAGTACTCCGGTTTGACTACATTAACATCTACATCTACATGTCCCCGACAGCGGCTGGTCCCTTCATATACCGGATCCGGGTTAATTAATGTCCATAAAACAAAAGAACAAAGCGAACATAACAATGCCTAAT
>NC_090891.1:43846680-43854180 GCF_036669925.1 Montipora capricornis | reverse complement strand
TACCAAAGTTATTTAGTTGGAAGTATCATTGAGCATATTGCCGATCTCTACAAAGAGCGATAAATCGCAAAATCCCTCTAAAATGTACCGTTCGTGATCCTGAATACAGGAAAGGAAGAAAATATACACTTTGCAGTGTCTCGGCGAATTTTTAAGTATACAGGAAGAACAATTTCACAATAAAAAGAGCAGGTAGCCATTAAATTTCTATGACAGTACTTTTATTTGGTTTGTTTGTTATGTTTGCGAATCTGAACCCTATTACAACGATTGCTTGAAACTCCACTTCTTGCGCTTATTCTAAAACTGAAGAATGGGTAAAATTGCAGGAAACGTACCGAAATTGCATGAAAAACTGTTCGATTTTCCGTATTTCAGACAGAAGTTCGACCGACTTTTTTAAAGTCCATATAGACTTAGAAAAAAACCTCTAAAAAGAAAAAACAAAGCGCCACAGTCCCAAAGGACGTCTATTGTTATCGCTATTGTTTTCTTGAAACAAAGGAGTGTATGCATAATGAAGTAGGGACCTGTGCGGAAATCTTGCCATTTGACTGCCTCGTTTACGAAATGCTATTGATTAAAGAAGTGAGGCCTAGCCTTAACACTCAGTGACTCCATCAGTGCTAAACTCTTTGTTTAGCTTGTAGCATATTTTTGTTACCATTTTTCTTAATGAACTATTGTTTTTTCTTCTATTTATAGAATATTCACTCTTTTTTTCACTTGATAATGACGTCCGAGAACGGCGAAACGTTGTGTATTTTTTAGCCGCGTATTTTTAACCGTCTTTAAAAAAATTCTTAAATGTTTTTAAGAAACATTTTTTCGCAATTTTTTATAGCTAAATATTACAAGTTTCTACGATGGCATTTAAAAATATTTGATACTTTTTTAACAATAGGTGGTTTTCACGTTACGTCATCGCCGCCATGTTGGCGGACGAAAAACAAAAATCTCTCATTAGCTCCTTTTGTTCTTCCATCAGCAATTGTGCATTGCAGCATTGTTGTCTGTGTCTCAAGAGATTGGTTGTAAACGTACCACCTATACCGGGGGAATTATACAATTATATAATAGCCCTTATTCACGAGAGTCGCCATGTTGGCTTTCAAATTGTCAAGTATAAATTAGCCATGTGCTATGCTGGGGGGCAAACATTGGAATAAAGGCAAATTGCGGAAAATCGGCTCGTCGAAATATTGAATTAACATTGCTTAAAGTAAATTTTAGAATTAAGAATTAAGTACCTTTTATAATAATTTTATATCTTTTGATTACTTCCGACATTTTGACTTTCTACTTCGTTATCTGCTCATTTTTCACTAAAAAAACATCGAAGTAACTTGTGTAAGCATTCTATTTTACTACTTAGGTGATAAACATTCAATGAACGTAAAACAATCATCTGTGTAGCTAACTAAAGATGTTCGTTGTAACCTATCGAACTTGCGTTGTTTGCCCCCTCAGAAGTGTGTAGCTAATTTGCATGATAAACGCAAATCCAACATGGTGGCTATCGTGAATAAGATCTATTAGCCCGATAAGATATGCTACAAGAGTCCGTATTATACGATGACCGGCATTGCATAGCATGCAACGAAAACACACAAACTCGAGCTCTTTCCCGGTCACGCACACAATTCTTTAATCCATGCTTCCCCGTTACTCAGTCGCGTAGTTATGGTTAAAACAAAAAGAGCGAAGGTTGAATATCGGTGGTATAGTTATCGGAGCACATGAACAGCTCGCGTAAAAACTTTGCAGAGAGAAAATGTTCGAATAGCCATGTTCTCAGCTCTCACAAATAGAACCGCAAAAAGCGATTCGAAAGCAAGAATGCAAGACCATTCGTTGTTGCTCTACATCTATCACAAAGTCGAGACATGACCGCCTTCGATACCTCGCAAGAAAGAGCAAAAGCAGGGAGACAGGGCAAACCCTTAAACACAGAAAGTGAAATGGTACTCACGGCTGTGTTCCCCAGGAGCCTTGCATCATTTCAGCATCAAAGGCGGTAGTATTTGACGATGAAAGACTTTTCTCGTTCACCGTCCCTTCAAAGGTTTCTTGTGATGTTAGCTCCAATCCTCGCGTTGGTGATCGCGAAAGAAAACCCCAAAAGAACACGTCCAACGAATAAAAAAGGATGGACCCCTACTACTTGCTCAGTCCAGAGACTGAGGAAAACCCTAAGAAAGGCGAAGTTACGGTTAGAAAGCTAAGTTCTCCACCCAGCGCAAAGAAGATGACGGTGAAACGAGAAAAATACGTTTTTGGAGGCCGCCATTTTATTCTATGCATTGACCAATCAGAATACTAGTTCTAGGAAGAGAGATGAGACACTCAGTCAAACCCAGATTCCCTACTCTGTCACGGTTACGCAACAAAAAAAGAAATTCGAAACCGTTCAATAAAAAAGGCAAGAACTTGGAATGTTGTAGGAGACAAATTCATACATCACCTCTCCACGTTTCAGGTATGTGTGGTACATAGTTTCTGAGTTATTTGTCGAAGCGTTTCACGCAACTTTATAGGCCATGTTCGTGTACCACCTTGGTTCAGCAAATCAACAAAAACATCTGGAGTTCACGTTGCCAAATATTCTTGAAACGTTTAAACTGCGGAAGAGTCATGACGAGAGACATTTTTTTCAATCAAAACAGATTTCAGTATCTGATGTCACGCAAGTGACAATTCGAAAATTCAAAATGCTGTAAACGTCACGGAACTGATAACCAGTAGAAAGAGTTATTTCTACGTCATCTTAAACCTCGTATAGGTAAAAATCCGCGAAGACCTCAGGGTTTCGTACAACGTTTTGATTTTAGAATTTGATCGCATGTTAACTTTTGCACCATCCTCAAATTTTCAAAAGTTTTTCCTCTTCATTTCATTTCTTTAGCAGGCAAACTAATAAATGTAACAGCAAGGAAAAGTGATGATAGCCAAAACGGTCTTGCCGGCCGCATATCCCCTTGCAGTTTGTAGTCAACCTCCTCTGTTTGACACCCCTAATTACCTAAATACTTAAATTAAAGGGAAAGTTCGGTCTAGAAAAAGTTTCTCTCAATTACTAAAACTTTTCACCAGGAATTTGAAGATAATTGCCGTTTTTTCCAGTTCCCTGGTAAAATGTGACAAGAGCACTTTGAAGTTGCCTCGTTCGCAAGTTGGAGAGTGCCATCTTGGATATGTTGTGTTATGACCTAGCAATACTGTCAAGAAACGTTTTCGATCTTACCCAGTTCACTTTCTCAACATGTTGTGTGACGGCTGCCTGGTCTTTCATATACCGGATCCGAAATAATTAATGCCCATAAAACAAAAGAACAAATTGAACATAACAATACGTAATTATGAAGGCCTAATGGGAATAACAATGGATTTTTTTTTTACTCCGCCATTTTAGTCCGGTATATGAAAGTCTATCCTGTGTGACTTTCTGCTCTAAAAAATTCAAATAAAAGATGAACTATGGTAAACGGTCTTGTGGTTCAATAAGTAGTAGGCCAAGTAGGCCATAAGTACCACAGCAACTCGAATCACTAAATACCGTGTAGATTCTCTAGTCAATCAAGCTAGGTGGCAAAAATCAGCCAGAGCAAATGCAAACAAGACAAACACCTTAAACATGCCACATCGAAATATTGTACTAGCGTACCTTCTTTTCTTTTTCAATTTCTTACTTGTGCGACAGCCGTCTTTGATGCTTCAGCAAACGTATTTGTTCGCTTTTACACGGAGGAAGCCCTTAGAATAAGCCGACGAAACCTTCAGTTGTTGCTTAATAGTATACACAGCAAGGCTTTTTCACAGCAACACTTACTGCTTTTGAATAGAAGTTCTTGGGTGTGTTTGATTTGCTCAAGTGCGCTTTCGAGGGGAATGAAAGTAGACTTAATAACAAATACAAACAAGAGGCTACGGCTAGCCTTCACTTTTTTAAAAGTAATTTTAGCCGATTGTCTTTAAAACTCACAATATTTCAATGATTTTTTAAAATGTTACAATATCTTGGTCAATAGCCAATTCACTTCCGTAGTCCGAAGTTCAAAGTCCACATTCCATGACCCAACGACATGGTCCAGTAATAGT
Source organism: Montipora capricornis (assembly GCF_036669925.1). NCBI lineage: Eukaryota > Metazoa > Cnidaria > Anthozoa > Scleractinia > Acroporidae > Montipora > Montipora capricornis. Next base: position 43,850,082 of record NC_090891.1, on the reverse strand, counting down.
TGTTCACCAGTCCAGGATTGTTATCAATTTTGATAACCACTACCAAAACAAACCATTAGCCAATCACTGCTCAAATTCTCGTCCACGTGACATTATTGATCACCAACTGCGTGAAAATTCAATATGGCGGACGATAGGGTGCAACGCAGGGCAAAGAGGAAGGAATTGTCAATGCTTATATGACAGTGAAATGCATAGAATGTGGAATGTTTGGGAAAAGTTATTTCGAGGCATTATTTTCAATACCTAATCTAACAACTGTTCCAAGTGAAATAACACAGTAAAGGAGACGACAACAGTTAAGCTAAAATGCACTGTTTATTCTTCGATACTGGGCATGATATTTTCATCAGTCATCAGTCTCCTTCTTTTTCTTGGGAGGCGAAGCTGGGGCATTCTGTATAAAATAAAAATTAAACAAGAAAAGTAAGGAAATAATTTCGTTTTTGAAACGGCTCTTAAATTCAGTGCCGAATGCACAGGAAGCGATGGTCCAACGAAGGGGAAAATTACGTTTTATTTACACGTTACGACATTAATATTGCCAAAGCCGCAGAAATGACTCCCTGTATGTGTGTGTGTACGGCTTAAACACCAAAAACATGTTACCGTACGAACGTGTTTGTAGCACGTCTTTGCACAACTTGGAGCAAAATTTCAAGGATCATTTTTTTGTTCTAAAGTAAGAGAAATGTATGATACTTTCAAATGGGCCTTAGTATTAATTTCTCTAGAACGTACTAAACTTTAGACAGAAACACCATTCAACCAAATTAAAAAAAAAGTGTAAATAAAATAGAAATGAGAGTCCTCTTAATGAAAACGAAATAATGAAGATGCAAGAAACCACATTCGATGAATTAATACACCAAAACTCCAAATCATAAAATGACCAAAACAACAATTTAAACAATTAAACATCCACTGTATTCGGTGATTTAGCCAAATGAAGTACCCTCTTAGTTACCAGCCCTGTGATACTGTGTTGGTGTTTCTTACATGTACAAAGTATTTTAAGTTTTATAATATTTATTATACTTTGTCAATGACAATCTTTCTTTACTTGCCTCTTTATGCAATAGCATGACATCATCAGATGTGGCAGAGCAATCATCTAGGAGATGCTGTTTCAGTCTTTGCCTCTTCCAATCTTTTTGGCCATTTACTGTTAATGAATTTTAAAATAAGTATGATCAAGTAACAACATTAATAAAAATGTTCAATTAAAATTAAACCGCTCAATTAAAATAAGAGTATGCAAGTACATATGTTGTCAAATGTGTTACTTGATTATGAAAACAGTCAGCCCACCCCTCCTCTTTCAGGCAATTGACTCTAGCTCAACTGCCATCACTTTTTTGACCGGCATTGTTCTTGTGTCACTAAAGCGTTAAGCCTTCCACTGCACTTTTCAGAATTGATACCAAAATATCGTTCAAAATCATCCTTGAATTTACTTTTAGGCCTTTCAGTCTTTTTCAACGCTGTAGAGCCACAAAATCTACACAAGTTTGTCATTTTTTTTTTCCTGTGGGCATCAGCATCCGCCATCTCAACGCCTAGGTTTGTAGGAGTAAATCAATCAAATATGGGCGCCATTATTAACAGCACATCGCAAATCAAATACCCCCTTGCACATTTTTAATAGATCGTGCACAACAGCAAAAACACGTGAAAAGTCAAGTAAAAGACTTGAAGATCTCGACATTTTTTTTGCAAATGCTGGAAAAATCTACAAGTGCCTTTAATCTAACGACAAAGTGGAAAACGTACCTGACTTTGGGATCAAATTTCATGCACTGTCCCACTTTACAGTTAACATTTCCAACCGTTCAGCCCGCTCTGCCACCGCCATCTTTTACAAAGGCGAAGAATGTTCCTTTGTTGTCCATATCGAATAGAATTTTGGGTAGATAACCCAACTAGTTCCGAACAAAAAACGAATAAAGTGAAGTGTATACAGAATCCTCCGATTTCTGCAACGGCCGCCATGTTGTGACGTAACACGGTTATCAAAATTGATAACAATCCTGGACTGTTCACATTTAAAACTCAGGGGCACCCAACGTCAATTTGCGGAAAATATCTGTTCGGAAGACGATTTGAGATCTAGAATTTTCGGAACATTTGTTGTAAAATTTCTTGCTTGCCTGCCTGTCTTAAGATTTTCGAACATCTAAAAAATGATGTAATTGCCCATTTTAAACGGATTTTTAACCTAAAAAGATCACCTAGGATTTTCGGGAGCCTTTTTTGTGGCTGAAATTTTCGAAAAGGTAAGTTTTGATCCCTACAATTTTCGGATCACTAGACTTTCAGCTAGGAAATCCGAAGAGATGAATAATGTTTAGAAGATAAAAACATGCCTATATCTACTGTTTAAATACCAATAAACGGTTAACATGGCTATGTTTAAGTAGTTTTGAACTATATTCTCGTTGGGTGCCCCTGAAAACTGTTGTTAACTGCGTTGACTCCAATCAAAAAATCATTTTTGATCAAATCATTTTTCGTCGTTGGATATCAAGTGAGCCTTGTTTCTATATACAACACTGAAATCAAATGGCAACTTTTTTTATGGATTTCACAAACATTGAAGGAATCGAACGCCTTGAATGCATCACAGTGTTTACTGATGTCGCATCTAAGTTGTCTGGCAATTTACATTTATTTTGTACTCAACTCTGCAAAGGTAAAAAAAAATGGAAATGTGACAGTGAAAAATGATTTGAATGAAAGCTTGTTGTCTCTTTTGTGCTTCATTATTTACGGTCAAGGTTCTTTCGAAAAAGGTTTGATGTTAACTGTCAGAAATTTATTTAATGGCACATGCTTTTTGACACGGATTGTGTGTCTTGTTTGCACGCAGGCAATTGAAATAGGAAGGGTTTTTTGCCTCCAATAGCAAATATGTTGTTAGCTTCAATAAATTATTATTTGTGAATTTAATTTCATGTGTATTTTCGAGCTTAACAAATTTGCATACGTGGGTTGAAATGTGATACGGGAGGATTTTTGTGATAGTGCACTGTAAGCAGCGCGTGCGTAAGTCTCGAAAATAAACAGGTCTGTTGGAAGCGTGCTTGAGTTTCAACAAAATGAGCCCCAAAGTCAGCAAAAAATTGTAACGCTGATGAATAATAAAGTAGCTGCTATTTCCAAAACGATGGAATTACCTGGTGATAAATAACGTCGTCTTGGAGAGTAAATTTTTAACTTTGCAGAAACAATGGTCAACCTCAAGAGTTGGGCCATTGTGATCTTTGTGTTGAATTCGCACATTTCTCCTCAAACTTTATAACCCTTGAAAGAAAAAGAAAACTAACAAAAACAAAAACCCGGTATCTTGTCATCATTTGACACAGATGCTTTACTGTTTCGCGAGTAAACACGCCGCGGTAA
>NC_090891.1:43839180-43841680 GCF_036669925.1 Montipora capricornis | reverse complement strand
ACCATTCTGACTCATGATTTTCCAGGTGGCCCACAGACGCAATGAATAAATTGACTTTATAATCATCACTCAAATAACTGTTTCAACACGAGAATGAAAAGCTATACTTCCTCAAAGACTCGAGCAAAATTATTTAAACCTCTGTAATGTGCGTTTACAAGTTATAAATTTTCTAGCGAGTTATGAGGAAAGAAAAAAGGTTACATGGGAGTGAAAAAAAAGAAAAGGAAAGGAACAATTAATTTAAGTGTTTAGTCGTTCAAGTGCTGGAGCACAAATATATTGGGTCACTGTAAACTGAAATTAACCATTGACGCAAGGATTGACGCAAGGCAAGCCAAATAATAAGTTGCAAATTGAAAATGGCTATCTTAGAACCCGGCTACGAGGCCGACAGAGGCTGAAATTTTTCCCAAAGGCCGAAATTTTTCACAAAAAACCTTTTCCATCGAAAAATTTATTGAAACAAACAACATATTTGCTATTAGAGGCAAAAAAAACCCTTCCTATTTTATTGCCTGCGTGAAGACATGAAACCCAATCGTGTCAAATTACCATACGCAACAAAAAAAAATAGGCCACTTCGAAAAATACCATAATACTCTTTGTTTGTCCCCCCAAATTTTGCATGAGCATTGTTTTCAGTTTCTCTTGGGACTTACAATGGTCCCAAGAGAAAACAAAAACAATGCTTATGCAAAATTTGGGGGGATAAACAAAGAGTACTATGGTATTTTCCGAAGTGGCCTATTTCAGTAGCTTTCTTTCAAATAATTCTTGGCTGTCACATTTCCAATTATTTCTTCACCTGAGACTGTGCAGAGTTGAGCACAAAATAAATATAACAAGAATTAGTGAAATTTCCAATTGTTACCAGAAGAGTGTGCAGAGTTGAGTACAAATAAATACACATAGCCAGACAACAGGGATCATAGATCCACTTAAGGTGTTCGATTCCTTCTCTGTCTTTGTTAAACCCATAAGTTACCAGAGAATTTTCCTATTTGGTTTCAGTGATTGTACATTCAGTTTTTTGGTGGCGACTGAACCGCCTGTCTTGTTTATCCAATTGACGTTCCGTTCTTGAGCTCCATAAGGGCATATTTTGTTTAAAGATGCACTAAAACGCCATTCGCGTTACAATGACTTTCGACGCCATCGCAGGTTAATAAGAACTAGACCCTCCGTGAGGGTACACTGGGTTGCTTGTGGTACGTGCGGCGTTCCAGGCAATGTTTTTCAAGTTGGTGGGTCATTAAGACCATTTATTATATGGCTTGTGTTTGTAGCCGATATAACGCGCGCTCTGATTGGCTAATTGTGACTGAATTGTAGGACATTCTTCTCCCGTAATGCCCACGGGCCGATTACGGGCTTGCAACAACAAAGCACATAATAAACTACTTACTAACCAAGCTAGCTCGAGCCGTACTGAGAAATGTTGTCCCTGGGTCGTTTTTGTACGGACCGAGCGCCGCTCGGTCCGTACTGTCACGACCTCGGACCAATATTCCCCAGTACGGCCCTCGTGCTCGGTTAGTAAGAAGTTATTAAGGGGTCACTCAGAAGTCATACCAGCAGAGGCCCTTTGGCTCACAGGTCCTAACACGTTCGTACGACGAAACAGATCCTTTTCTGAGGTTAAAAACCTCCTTTCGAATTCCCCATAATACACTTTGTTTGCCCCCCAAATTTTGCATAAACTATTGTTTTCAAATGCTCTTGGGGACACTGCATATTCCCAAGAGCATTTGAAAACAGTGGTTTATGCAAAATTTGGGGGGGGGGAGGGGGGCAAACAAAGTGTATTATGGGGAATTCGAAAATAGAGAATTAACTCTTTTTCCTACTTTCCCAACCACGAGAAAACCGCGGTAAATCAGCCATCGCCCAAAAATGTTTTTTTTTTTTCTCAAAAAATATTTAAAGTTAGGGGGAAAAAATACATCATTTTAAAGCTAAGAAAATAAACTTTCCAACAGCATATAACTTATTTACAGAAAACTGAAACATTTTATAAAAGTGAAAGTTCAACGAAAAATTTTAAGAAAAATAACAGTAAAATATGTTTCCAGGCAAAATTTTTGGATGCAAAACTAAAATTTTCTGCAATTTATCTGCTTTCTTGGACATAAATTCGACCGAAAACTGATGAGGCACGAATATTTTTAGATTTTTAGGAATAATCGGATTAGCGATCGATGCGTAATGTGATAATGCGATAAAAGTGTCAAATTTGCAACCCGTTGCTAACGGCAACGGAAACGATCGCATTTTTATCCCAGAGGATAAAACTATTCACTGCACATGTAATAAAGGTAAATATCTTCGAGCGAAAGCGAAAACAAGCGAATATTTTAAGGGAAAACACAATTATGTGAGATCAAAGGAACATGTGGTGAAGCACAGGCTCCCCAAGCTGAAAATACGTGGTGTATGCGACAGCTTGTGTATATAGAGAATTGTATGGGAAAATCACCGATCGTAAAAAAATTGTGTA
>NC_090891.1:43829180-43831680 GCF_036669925.1 Montipora capricornis | reverse complement strand
TATTTCAATATTTCGACCAGCCGATTTTCCGCAAATTGCCATTTTTCCAATTTGGGTCCCTTGTCCGTCTTATTATAATGGAGAGTTTTGTTATAGTAAAATGACTAAGAAACGGCCATGACCAGCACCAGGTGTCCGTCTTATAGAGGTGTCCGTCTTACAGAGGTGTTCGTTAAGAGAGAGTTGACTGTACAACCTTTAATGATTATTCACAACTGCTTAAATACAGTTCACATCATAAAAGTTCACACTGACGCATAGTCATGCATAATACAATTCCCATAGCGCAACCTTGCATAAAGGACATGACACTACATCCTCTCCTTTTCTCCAAGAAAACTTAACAAAGCCTAGACTGAGCCAAACGTGAATGTTTACAGAACAAGCGCGAGTATTCACTTAACTCTACAGATTTGATATGAAATAACCGTTCCTAAACTATCTTCAAGAAACAAACTTAGAAAGGCAGATTAATGATTAGAGACCTATATCCTCAGTCACGTTATTTGTTCTTTATAACAAAGACCTTAAATCTAGAAGGGTTTCGAACTTGACGTGTCGACCTACGGACATTCTCCTGCTGCTGGTGGATCTCCGATTCTTTGTCGTCAACTTTGACCCATTCGTCTTCCTTGTTTTCTTGCGCGTCTGACGATCGTTCACCTTGTGCTTCCCCCACGTCCGCATAAGCGCCTTAACTTCCTCCGTTTTCCGCACTACTGGTAGGACCTTCCTGGGCATGGTACTTTTTCACGAATGCCGCATTACGTTTGAACTCTACTCCTGTGTCATTCTTGACCATGACTTCACTTCCCGTCTTTCGTACAACTTTGAAAGGGCTGAGACGGAAATTAGTTGACAGCTTGTCAGATTTCTCCCCCCTCAAGAGCGCTTCATCTCCAACGTTAATAGACTTGGAAACAACACCTCTCTTTTCGTCTGCATAAACCTTTCCTTTCAACTTATTCGAATAGTCTCACTCACGAATCTCTTCCTTCTTTAAAAGGGTTTACAGTTTCTCTCTTCAATTCTGGCAGTTTGGACCTCATCTCTCGTCCAAACATTAAAGAGAAAGGTGTGGACCCTGTGGTAGCTTGCGGCGTAGATCTATACGCAGTTAGCCACGTAACCAATTCAGAACGCCAATCCTTGTTTTCAACCTTTGCAATCTGGAAACATTTGAGCAGAGAGCGATTCTGACGTTCAACCTCTCCGTTATCTTAATGCCATAGAGGTATAGTTTTCCGATGCTCACTGAACACCGTGCGATTAAAGAAACGTTTCAAACTCTTCCGACCCAAACTGAGGCCCCATTGTGTGTCTGCAATTAATAAGGAACTCCAAACCGAGCAAATATAAGATGGATAGCTTCAATTTTCTTTGCTCTTATAGTGGACTTCAAGACGGCAACCACCAAGAATCTGCTGAAATAATCCACTACCACTAAGATACTTTCCCCCGTGGAGAGTGACCCTTACAGGTCCGCGCTGATATCTTGCCAAGGAGCAGTAGGGGGCAAAACACGTGACATTGGCTCTGGGGCCTCAAACTCTCCCACCACCTGGCAACCATGACATGCTTGTTGTACACAATTTCTCTACGTCGCTATCCATCTTCGGCCTCCAGATCTTGCTTCGTAACTCAGTTTTCGTTTTGATTATCCCCTGATGACCCTCATGGGCATTCTTGAGAACTCGGTCGAGCAGGACATTGGGAATGACTATCCTCGTACTACGAAGCAAAAGTTCTCCGTAAATGCATAACTCGTCCTTGACATGCAAATAAGAAACAGCAGCCTTACACTCATTCCAGTTTCCAGGCTTCACGCAACTCTTCACCATGCTTAGCGCTTCATCGTCAAAAGAGGCTCGCTCGATCTCTTTAGCTGTAAGTGCAACTGATACACTGTTCTCCACAATTACTCTGACACAGTCAAATTCTTCGGCCGCGTCCACGCGCTAGTCGGAATTCAACCTTGACAGTGCATCCGCGATATTTGCCTTTCCCGGACGGTAAACAACATTAAAGTTGTACGACTGCAAGTGCAAAACCCATTTTTCTATTCGCGCACATGGCTTTGAAGTAGCTGAATAAATATACGTTCCAGGGGCTTATGGTCGGTTTCCAACTCAAAGGGATGTCCACGCACATAGAGGTTAAACTGCTCGCACACCCACACCAGCGCTTCTTTCTCTGTTTGGCTGTACCGCCTTTCAACATCGGATAATGTACGCCATGACTCGCCACACGTTTTCTTGAAATTGTGTGAGTACTGCACCAAGACCAACCGGTGAAGCATTCGCAATAATTCTCGTCCTGCAACCGACTTTGTAGTATGCCAAAGTATCCGCATCTGTAATCATTTGCTTTAGCCTCTCAAAAGCAGTTTGCTGTTCTTTCCCCCATGCAAACTTATTACCTTTCCTCGTCAGCTCTTGTATTTTCCTTGCTACCGACGCTAAATCTGGCATGAGCTTCGCAGGGTACTGCACTAGGTCCA
>NC_090891.1:43764180-43819180 GCF_036669925.1 Montipora capricornis | reverse complement strand
TTTCCGCAAATTGCCATTTTTCCAATGTTTGGGTCCGTTGTCCGTCTTATTATAATGGAGAGTTTTGTTATAGTAAAATGACTAAGAAACGGCCATGACCAGCACCAGGTGTCCGTCTTATAGAGGTGTCCGTCTTACAGAGGTGTTCGTTAAGAGAGAGTTGACTGTACAACCTTTAATGATTATTCACAACTGCTTAAATACAGTTCACATCATAAAAGTGCACACTGACGCATAGTCATGCATAATACAATTCCCATAGCGCAACCTTGCATAAAGGACATGACACTGCATCCTCTCCTTTTCTCCAAGAAAACTTAACAAAGCCTAGACTGAGCCAAACGTGAATGTTTACAGAATAAGCGCGAGCATTCACTTAACTCTACAGATTTGACATGAAAGAACCGTTCCTAAACTATCTTCAAGAAGCAAACTTAGAAAGGCAGATTAATGACTTAGAGACCTATATCCTCAGTCACGTTATTTGTTATTTTATAACAAACTTAGAGACCTATATCCTCAGTCACGTTATTTGTTCTTTTATAACAAAGACCTTAAATCTAGAAGGGTTTCGAACTTGACGTGTCGACCTACGGACATTCTCCTGCTGCTGGTGGATCTCCGATTCTTTGTCGTCAACTTTGACCCATTCGTCTTCCTTGTTTTCTTGCGCGTCTGACGATCATTCACCTTGTGCTTCCCCAGCGCCCGCATAGGTGCCTTAACTTCCTCCGTTTTCCGCACTACTGGTAGGACCTTCCTGGGCATGGTACTTTTTCACGAATGCCGCATTACGTTTGAACTCTACTCCTGTGTCATTCTTGACCATGACTTCACTTCCCGTCTTTCGTACAACTTTGAAAGGGCTGAGACGGAAATTAGTTGACAGCTTGTCAGATTTCTCCGCCCTCAAGAGCGCTTCATCTCCAACGTTAATAGACTTGGAAACAACACCTCTCTTTTAGTCTGCATACACCTTTCCTTTCACCTTCTTCGCATAGTCTCACTCACGAATCCCTTCCTTCTTTAAAAGGGTTTACAGTTTCTCTCTTCAATTCTGGAAGTTTGGACCTCATCTCTCGTCCAAACATTAAAAAGAAAGGTGTGGACCCTGTGGTAGCTTGCGGCGTAGATCTATACGCAGTTAGCCACGTAATATATAACCAATTCAGAACGCCAATCCTTGTTTTCAACCTTTGCAATCTGGAAACATTTGAGCAGAGAGCGATTCTGACGTTCAACCTCTCCGTTATCTTAATGCCATAGAGGTATAGTTTTCCGATGCTCACTGAACACCGTGCGATTAAAGAAACGTTTCAAACTCTTCCGACCCAAACTGAGGCCCCATTGTGTGTCCGCAATGAATAAGGAACTCCAAACCGAGCAAATATAAGATGGATAGCTTCAATTTTCTTTGCTCTTATAGTGGACTTCAAGACGGCAACCACCAAGAATCTGCTGAAATAATCCACTACCACTAAGATACTTTCCCCCGTGGAGAGTGACCCTTACAGGTCCGCGCTGATATCTTGCCAAGGAGCAGTAGGGGGCAAAACACGTGACATTGGCTCTGGGGCCTCAAACTCTCCCACCACCTGGCAACCATGACATGCTTGTTGTACACAATTTCTCTACGTCGCTATCCATCTTCGGCCACCAGATCTTGCTTCGTAACTCAGTTTTCGTTTTGACTATCCCCTGATGACCCTCATGGGCATTCTTGAGAACTCCGTCGAGCAGGACATTGGGAATGACAATCCTCGTACCACGAAGCAAAAGTTCTCCGTAAATGCATAACTCGTCATTGACATGCAAATAACAAACAGCAGCCTTACACTCATTCCAGTTTTCAGGCTTCACACAACTCTTCACCATGCTTAGCGCTTCATCGTCAAAAGAGGCTCGCTCGATCTCTTTAGCTGTAAGTGCAACTGGTACGCTGTTCTCCACAATTACTCTGACACAGTCGAATTCTTCGGCCGTGTCCACGCGCTAGTCGGAATTCAACCTTGACAGTGCATCCGCGATATATGCCTTTCCCGGACGGTAAACAACATTAAAGTTGTACGACTGCAAGTGCAAAACCCATTTTTCTATTCGCGCACATGGCTTTGAAGTAGCTGAATAAATATACGTTCCAGGGGCTTATGGTCGGTTTCCAACTCAAAGGGATGTCCACGCACATAGAGGTTAAACTGCTCGCACACCCACACCAGCGCTTCTTTCTCTGTTTGGCGGCCGCCTTTCAACATCGGATAAGGTACGCGATGACTCGCCACACGTTTTCTTGAAATTGTGTGAGTACTGCACCAAAACCAACCGGTGAAGCATCCGCAATAATTCTCGTCCTGCAACCGACTTTGTAGTATGCCAAAGTATCCGCATCTGTAATCATTTGCTTTAGCCTCTCAAAAGCAGTTTGCTGTTCTTCCCCCCATACAAACTTATCACCTTTCCTCGTTAGCTCTTGTATTTTCCTTGCTACCGACGCTAAATCTGGCATGAGCTTCGCAGGTTACTGCACTATGGCCGTGAAGGACCTGAGCTCACTGGCGTCGTTTGGAGCTCTCGTCTCGGATAGCTGCAATCTTTTCCTCACTCGGGTTGATACCATCCCTTGTCAATTCGTGCCCGGAGAAAGTTAGCTTTGGTAAGGAGAACTGACACTTATTACCATTAAGAGTCAACCCGACCCGTATTAGCTCATCAAATACCGCAAAAAGCCTCTTGTCGTGCTCCTCCACACCATTCCCATGAATAATCAAATCATCAGCTGTATTCGCCACGCCTTCACAACCTCTGAGCACATCGTTGTACTTCTCTGGGGCAGACATCGCGCCAAACATACGTCGCTTGTAACGATATAGGCACGATTGGTCACAAACGTCGTAATGTGTCGGCTGTCTTCACTGAGAAGAATCTGGTGGAAACCCTACTCTAAATCAACTTTGCTGAACATAGTGCTTCCATTCAAATCGTGCAAAAGTTCTTCTACCGTAGGACATCGGATGTCTCTCTCTTATAATGGCCTCGTTTGCGCGACGCATATCAACGCGGATTCTGATGTCACCATCGCTCTTTGGCACAACAACCAAAGGGGAGATCCAGCCAGACGGACCTTCTAGCACCTCCTCAATAATGTCTGCTTGTAGCAGCTCATCCAGCTTTTCATCCACTTTCTCGCGCAGGACAAACGGTATCCTACGTACCGGCTGAGCATTAGGTCTCATTGATTTATCCACATGGAGTTTCAGCTCATAATCTTTGAGAAGACCGATCCCAGTAAACAAATCTTGATATTTTGTAAGTGGTTTGAACCCAGGAATCACATCATTAAGTAAAGTACGATCGTCCGCGTGAGTGTAGTCCTGAGAAGGACTGTTTGAGATGACATTGGCTGTCGTTTCGACAACCTGAGCAGAAGTCATCTTCAGAGTCAAGGAGTGGTGGAAGAAGGTTTGAAGCTGAAGATGACTTCCGCTCTGGTTGACGAAACGTCAGTCAATGTCATCTCAAACAGTCCTTCTCAGGACTACACTCACCCGGACGATCGTACTTTACTTAAATCGTGATATATTCGACGAATATCATCCTCAGAGTGCTCACATACAACACTGTTCACCTGAAGGGGGTCAACATGCAATAAAACAAGTGTCTCCGCCGTTTATCGCCCCAACAGAGTACGCCAGCCACCCTTGCATGATAACCACAAATTCAGCTTGACATTCAACATTGCTGCTGGTCGACAAAACTTTTACATAAAACGTTCAGAAACTCGACAAAGATTACGTAGCTCCATAGGCAAACGACACTTTAGATGAACGTAATCCACAACGGAGTCCACCAGCTTTTAACCAATCCTAGGCCTGCTGGCCAATTAGGTTGCACGTAGCACCAGAGTCAATCAGTGCATCTGGTACGTCTACTCCCCTGATATTGAGAGTCACCACACCATTATCTGAACTCAGATGAACGATGATGTGGCCAACAGTAAACGCGTAATCAGGACTATGCCTAGCCCCAATGGTCGAAAAAGCCTCTCACCAGTCACCCCACAGAATTTGCTTCGTTACCAACGCCGCGTCCGGTACGATTACTTCCTCTGCCAGGCCTACTCTTTGCGTCCTCGAACCTTCTTTCACCAATCCGGTGACTTTGTGTACATCTCATTTGAAAATGGCCTATTTTCCCGCACTTCCTGCAGGCCTGGTCACGCGCTTATCTCCGGCGAAATGTCCTTCCCGGCCGCAACCAAAACAAATTTTCCGCCTCTTGCCTCCTTATGCTCCACGAGCATTCCACGCGCCACCCACGTTCCTCACGCCACGCTCGTTCCACGCACCACATGAATTTCCCTCCCCCCCTCCCCATTAGCGTTCACGTGACCCTGATTTGAATTTTGTTCCATTTTTTTCAACTGACGGGTAACGGCCTCCTATGCCCTTGAGATCCTTAAGAGACAATCTAGTGTAACAGAACCCTCCTGCTCTAAAAATTTGCGACGTAAATGACTTGAGAAACACTTCTCAATAACTGGGTCACCAAAATAAACGTCTTCCCGAATCCCGAAATCGCAGCTCGCGACCCGCTGTCGATGCCTCCTTACCTATTGATCCACTCTCTCATCACTAGCCTGTGCGATCTGCCTCAACAAATGCCTCCCCAATGGCACATTTGACTCTGGAACGAAATCATCATCAAGCACCTTCATCGTCTCCGCGAAAGTATAGCACTTTCGTCTTCGCTGACCAACGTAAGGTAAATTTCCTAAACATCGACACCCGCCGCATGTAAGAAAAGCGCTCTCTTCTGTTTATCGTCCGTCACCCCTTTTTCCCGTCAAATACAAAGCAAACGACCGCCTCCACTTCTTCCACAGTTGGTTAATTCCATTCGGATCGCCTTTCGTGTCGAACGCCACCAAGGAACCAACATATACAGAAAGCATCACTGAAACTCCGCCAGATCCCTCACCATTGCTCGCCAACGCTGTATTGCCTCTTTCTCCTGTATCTTAACGTCTTTGGTCGCTTTACCTAGCCTGCGAACGGAGACGTATTTCAGGCGGTCGTTTCTCTCCCCCGAAAAAAGAGAAACGACCACCGGAAATACGTTTGCTTTCGCAGGCTAGCTTTACCCGATCGTTAAAAGAAAATCGAAACTACCCTCGAAATTATCGTCATCCCATCTTCGTCGCCAATGTAAAGTCTCTTCATACGCCGGCTATAACATCAAAACTAACTACAACCTTTAATGATTATTCATAACTGCTTAAATACATTTCACATCATAAAAGTCTTTGTCTTTTCAACCAAGGACTGGCGAACATTCCAACAAACAATCTATCCCAACCCTCAAGACATTCCCGCCATATGCATAATAAACACTTTAAAGTTCCTTTTGCTAGAACCAATATTTTCAAATTTAGTTTTTTGCCTAGAGCAATTAGGCTGTGGAATAGATTACCTTCTTTTAATTTGCAGTAAATTCTAATTTAGACATCGCGGCTTTCGAGGTCCTCACCCCAAGGAAATGTATGTAATTCTCAATGGCTGTGCATATATATACAAACTTGTAGGTTGCACTTATCATTAAAGTAAAGTGAAGTGAAGTGAAAAGTTCACACTGACGCATAGTCATGCATGATACAATCCCCATAGCGCAACCTTGCATAAAGGACATGACACTACAGGCGGGGTTTTGTGTTTTGGGATTGTGTATTGGATAATTTATTTTATAGGTAAGATGGGAGATGACTGACTCGTGCTGAATAAACTATTCATATTGAATGTCTCTTGTTAGTGGAGTCAGAATTTCAGTAGTTTCCACGCATGGGTCAGTCAGGAATATACTGATCAAGCCAAAATTATGAGATGATGTTGAGGTGTAACACAGAAATGGGTTTATCACCCGAGTTCAGATGGAAAATTGACCACCTTAACGAAGTGCAAAGGCTAAGGGTTCAAACGTTAGCCCATCCTCAGAGCGAAATAACGTTAGCTGTCGTCTCGTGCAATGGGCCTTATTCACGATAGCCGCCATGTTGGTTTTCAAATTGCCATGTAAATTGCCATTTGTTATGCTGGGAGGCAAACATTGGAAAAAAGGCAAATTGGCGCGTCGAAATATTGAAATAAAATTGCGAAAAGCACATTTTAGACTTTAAAATCAAGTACCGTTTATAATAATTTTATATCTTTTGATTGCCTTTGACATTTGACTTTCTACTTCGTTGGCTGTTCATTTTTCACTAAAAAACCATCGAAGTAACTTGTGTAATCATTCTATTTTTACTCCTTAGATGATAAACATTCAATGTTCGTTATAACCTCTCAAACTTGTGTTGTTTGCCCCCTCAGAAGTGTGTAGGTAATTTGGATGATAATAGCAAATCCAACATTGCAGACATGGTGGCCATCGTGAATAAGGACTAATTATTATTTTGAGGAATAACGAAATTTGACTGGGGTTCCTGTGACGCTATGTAACCAAGCTCTTATCATTCTTAGTAACCTTGCCAGATTTATTTAAACGATCATTCAGGACAAACTGTGGCATTTTCCCAATCGATAATCTCGTTTGTAACCTGGAATTAGAAAGAAATGAAGATTGAAGAAGTGAAAAGTACTACAAAAACACAGAGGATTGCCGCCCATAGCCACATTAAAGGGCTTGGTTTGGATGAAAATGGCGAAGCTCTTGCCATGGGCTCCGGCCTCGTGGGTCAGGAAACAGCTCGAGAGGTTTGTAAGTTAGGATTTATCACATAATCAGGGACAGTGCCAGATCTTGACAAAATCTTTAATATTGACTGAAATGATACACTATTAGGTATTGCAAATAGTTGAGAAGGCCGTTTTCCACCGCTTTACAGAAACTTCTGTATGGTATAACCTGAAATTCGCGGGAAACGGATTATTTAGGAATTTGCTGGGAAAGAGGGCCTGTGGAGTGCCATATATGTTATGGTTTAAATTTTTTGGGGGGGTGTAAAATGATTGTTACGTGTTACGTTCTTCAAAAGCTTCCAACTAATTTGCATGTGCTGGCCTTGTGTGGCCTAATGAATTCTGTAGTTGCTCCAAAGTAGCTGGCTATAGGTAGGCAACTAGAAAATTCGTTTCCTACTTTTATGTCTTAGGGCTTTTTCCTTTTGTCAGAACTGGCCGGCCAGACCCGTCAGTTTGCAAATAAAATGCAATTAGTTGAAGGAACACTTGAATGATAATCCCCTTATATAAGTTCTTCCTGAGGAGCATATATCATCCTCGAAGTGTGTTAATTTGAAGGTGTTGTAGAGTTAGTCCTTCCAAATGCCTGGTCTGGCCGTGTAGTTCTGTCAAATGGAAAGTGCCTATAGTTGTTTGTGCTACTATGTTGTTGTTTAGCAGATATTATATCTGCCTTATTCACCTTCTTTTCAAATTAAACCATCTATAGTATACCCTTTGACAAACCTAACTGATTAAATAGTGGAATTAAGGATACGCTCTAACCCCTCTTTATATCAGGCAGCAGGAGTGGTTGTGGAGTTGATCAAGTCTAAAAAGATGGCTGGGAGAGCAATACTTCTGGCTGGTCCTCCAGGAACTGGAAAGGTATAGGGATTCAACCGTTTATACCAAGTTGTGTAATTTGACATCATGGTGACTTCATGCACAGCTTGTCTGAAATCTTAAAATTGTTTTAATATTGCTCAATCACTCTGTTAAAATACTATGTGAGAAATGTGTAAAAAATGTTATTAATCATTTCTTCTGCATTGTGCGGTTTGAAAGTAGAAGAAAACGACAGAACTTTTGAAATTACAAGAAATGTTTCGACAGAAACTTCTGTCATCTTCAGTTGATTAATGTGCAAAGCGTTAAGTTGAATTTATAAGTCGGAAAAGGTGCTAATTATGCTAGTAACAACGGAATGTACATAAAACGTGACAATGTGAGAATTAAAAGGATAGTTTTAGATTTACGTGATGCAGTTGTTGATTAAGAGAAGGTTGTTCTCTTTGAATATGAAAAGCTTCTTTTATCTTGAGTTGAAAAGTCGTAGAGGCGTGATCTAAAATATGGAAACATTCCCCTGAAGACAGGGCGCGACGTTGTTTGGAATTCTGTTTCTTTAAATTTCTTACTTGCCTGCTGATATCAAGATCCTTTGGAAACATCATTGTGCCATTTATAATTTAAAATGCTCTTTCATTTTGACACTTTTTCTGTGACTTTACTTTCATTTCATATTGTAGACTGCCTTGGCTCTTGCTGTTGCTCAAGACCTGGGACCTAAGGTTCCTTTCTGTCCAATGGTTGGCAGCGAGGTGTACTCATCAGAAATCAAAAAAACTGAAGTGTTGATGGAGAATTTCAGACGAGCAATTGGTAAGAATATACATGTAAGCAAGCAACAAACTGTGTGAAGAGTGGAGAATGTAATTGAAGAGTGGTGGCTACATCTAATAAAAATGCAGAGTTGAAGTTTCTGTCAACAGCTTTATTTTTGTCCTTGCATTCAGTAACTAGTCTTCAATTTTCAAGTGCTCAAATCTTGGGCACTTTTTTTAAAAATACAAATCAGTGGAAATTGAATTCATTTACCGTATGTAATGTGTGGGAGGCGCGGTGGCCTCATGGTTAGTGCGCTCGACTCCGGATCGAGTGGTCCGGGTTCGGGGCCTGGCAGGGGACATTGTGTTGTGTTCTTGGGCAAGACACTTTACTCTCACGGTGCCTCTCTCCACCCAGGTGTATAAATGGGTACCGGCGTAATGCTGGGGGTAACCCTGCGATGGACTAGCATCCCATCCAGGGGGGAGTACAAATACTCCTAGTCGCTTCATGCTACAGAAACCGGAGATAAGCGCCGGCCTGATGAGCCTTCTGGCTCGTAAGCGGAGACTTTACTTTACTTTTTACCGTATGTAATGTACAATGTATTTATCAAAAGTGTTATAGCTCTTTTTGCAAAGTTTATCTGAAGAAAGACTTACATGTACATGGAAGTGTCTGGCCTTATTTTTTGTATCCTTAAATTTGTCCTAGGGTTGCGAATCAAGGAAACAAAGGAAGTCTATGAAGGAGAGGTAAAAGCTTTTTCTGCCATTCTTTGAATGGCACTTTTAAACCATTCCATTAATTTGCTGTGATTTCACAATTACATGACAAAAATTTGGTCAAGAGGTTAACACTAATAATAAAATGATGGACAGGAACCAGTTAGGTGTACTTTAACCCAGTCCCTCCAAGGAGTGACACTTACAGATGGGATTGTTATTCTCTCTAGCCACTGAGGATTTTACACAACTGTACTCATTAATGGTAGTTGGTTAAGGGGTGAAATGATTAACAACATCTAGGTCCACTAAAAAGCTTTGTCCCCTATTCTCTATTAAGAATGACACTTGTAGATGACTGTTAATCTGTCTTAGCAGAGTCAGCTTTATCTCCCATTGGCGGCTGGCTCAATGGTTAAAATACTTTTTTCAACAATATTTTTATCATTCACTTGGACATTTCCAATAGGTAACAGAGCTGACACCATGTGAAACAGAGAATCCAATGGGAGGTAGGATTTCAGGATTCAGGGTTGTTACTAAGAATAATTTCATTCGGTTGAATGTTGTTTTGAGGCGGTTCGTTCATGCTCTGAGCATCAAAGGGACCTTGTAGCAAGATTTAATTTAATAATTATTAATTAATTGATTACTTTTGAGGAAAGTGCTTTAAGTTAGGGGCCAGGTATTCTGCCACTCTTAGACTAGTCTTTTTACACTTGAAATGGAAGAAACAAGGTGCTGTGACCATAATGGGTTAATGAGGTGTATGGTGTACATTTATACCACATCTCTCTAGATACACTGTAATCCAGATGATTGGCAAACTCATTGGCTTGATGAGCATGTCCTACTACATGTATGTGAAAGACAGAACAGGGTTTACCTCTGAGGAAGGACTAATGCTCAAAACATCAGCTTTCAAATTTCTTTACAGTGGTCAATTTACCATATAAGCTCACTTGATAAACTCTTTTCTTTATTTCACTTTCCCACGGATACAGCACTACACTATTGGTAACCCCTTTACCCTACATGTGAAAGAACGCTTTACTTCTAATAGCCATGAACCAATATTCATAACCCAATGACCAAAACAATGGTTGTTGTAGACTAAACACTTCAAATTATAAGTTACTCCAATTACTACAATGTGTGCCAATCCCTTGCCTAGAGTGCAGGGTCTGACACTTGCAGACTGCAGACTAATCCAGACTGACAGTTATTGAATGCTAACCATTTTAAAATGGGTGCTTAGACTTAAATACATGTACTGTTTATGAGCACTAATCAAATGGGTGCTTGCACATAAATACTGTTTATCAGTGCTATTTGTAGATCGAGAATCTGCAGTATGTGGTCTAGTAGCTTCAGTTGTTATACACCTCCTGGAATTTTACTGTTTTAAATAAGACAGTGCATATTACCCTAATTACTAAATTGAAAGCATAACCCTAATTCCTAAACTTTGGGCAGTGTCCCAGTAACCTTACATGAAAGCAAACCATTGAAAATAAGTCTTTAAGCCAAATCACAAAGCTGAGCATTTGACCCCAATCACTTAAAAATTATTTGTTGGTCTTTGATAGCACCAGAGACAACCTACCATAATAATCTTATGATTTCTCTACTTTATTTTATATATACTCCCTAAAGAGTTCCCCTTAATTACAGAAAAATATCCGACTATGTTGAAATAGTTGGTGTTACAAAAAAGAAATTAAACTGGTTTGAAAAAAAATGGACTGGTTTAAAAAATTCTCGACTGGTTCAAAAATTTTGTACTGGATCAAAAATTTTGAACTGGTGAAAAAGAAAATTTAAACCAGAAGTCAAAATTGAACTTCAACAGATCTACTATGCTGACCATGAACATATACAGTATGCTCCTGTACAGTGTAGCAGCATTACCCCGCAGCCCTAGAATGTAACACGACTAATCTGCAATGCTTCAAATTGTAACTCTGCTTAAATTTAATTCAGCCACCTGAAAAAGACATCATAAAGTCAAGTACATGTAGGTCGTGCTGTAGGAAATGGTCTCTTAAGCTTACTTACTGTACCGGGTATTTATTTAGTTAATATCATGGGTGACAAATTACTCCTTAATAATTTAGGCGCAAAATTTCAGCATTAATTTATAATTTCACATGTGAAATTACAAAATTGCCATGGTAACATCTCTTGTATCTCGATCAGAGCCAAGATGGCATCTAGATTTAAGACAGTGACCATTGAAGAAGTTACGAAATTAAAAGAAGCGGCAGAAAATCTAAATACGTTAAAAAAAAGTCTCTGCTTCGAGCCAGAAGGCCCATCAGGCCGGCACTTATCTCCGATTTCTGTAGCATAAAGCGACTAGGAGTATTTCTACTCCCCCACTGGATGGGATGCTAGTCCATCGCAGGGTTACCCCAGCATTACGGCGGTACCCACTTATACACCTGGGTGGAGAGAGGCACCGTGAGAGTAAAGTGTCTTGCCCAAGAACACAACACAATGTCCCCGGCCAGGCCCCAAACCCGGACCACTCGATCCAGTGTCGAGCACTCTAACCATGAGGCCACCGCGCGTAATAGGTTAAAGAGCACAATTATTAACTGGGTGAGAGTTTTTGAGAAGTGGTGTGACGAAAATAGCCTTGAGAAAAACCTGGAGATGATTCTTCCTGAGCAGTTGGATAAAGTACTCGAGCGATTTTACAATTACGGTTGTGAGCGTAATTTGTCACCCACGACATTAAAAGGTAATCAAATGGTTTTCTCGTGAAATTAGGAAATAATTTGACTTGCGTTTTGTCAAAATTCTGATAATTTCCCGAGTCTAAAGGCTCGGGAAATTATCAGAATTTTGACAAAATGCGTGTGAAATTATTTCCTAATTTCACTCGTCGCCATTTGATTACACATACTTATTTCACTCTTAGAGCTGTAGTTAATGATCAGCACTTCACTCATTTGGTGCTTAAGGAAATTCACAGTAAAGATAAGTTAAAGACGCTTTATTTCATTTTGGTAGTTCCTTCAGTTACAAAACTGGTTTCAGTGGAAGCTGATGGTCTGCCCTTTACCCTCTTCCCTCTGTCAGTGCTCCGTTTTAAGAATGTTTAAAGCTATATAAAGTAGCTACACAGATCAGAGGAAAGTCAAAACAGACATTGAAGTCACCAAGGTTCGAACCGGGAACCTCTCGCTCCAAAAGCCGTGCACAACCAACCCAATTGAGCTACGCCTGCCTCTGCCAAATGGTGACAATGGCCTTCTAATATGACAATAATGACTCTAATTTCAGTGATGATTTTTCAGGTTATGGTAAAACTGTGAGTCATGTGGTTATCGGTCTCAAAACAGCAAAAGGAACAAAACAACTAAAGGTAAAAGCTACTTTGGGGCCAACAAACATACGTAGGTACTTAATTGATCTCTGTTTTGATCAGTAGCACATTACATGTGTACAATCAGAGTGACACAAACTCCTTCCCAAATATCTTCTTTATTATAAGCCGTACATTTGTAAGATTTCACACAAATAAGGGTAACATGTTTGTCAATAAATATGCAAAGTTTCGTGAATATTCACTGCACTCTTATTTTTGGCGAAATTTTTGTTTGACAAAATTGATTAAAAATATGGCCGTCACGCGTAACATTTACCCAGATGAAATGTTGTTCGATAAAAAATATATCTAGACCAAAACGCCCATTATCGTTTGGAAAAATCTTAAAATTACAAGGACCAAACATACTTTCAACCTAATAACTCAACTTTTCTAAAACTAGAATCTGTATGGTTAAAATTCCAAAAAAGTACCTCGTAGTTAGGGCGTCACGATACTGCTCTGAACTTCTGCAGTTAAAATTAAGGTTCCCAGACGAGTTACAAAAACGAGGTGAAAAATAAAAATACCACCGCAGACGGCGTTCTCACTTTCTGGGGACTCTTTCCTGAAAATATGAACAATCTAGGACCATTCGCTCCAACGCAATAAGAAAAAGTCTGAATCTCAAGCCTTGTGAAACGCTCCATGGTTTGATATGCCATTAAAAGCATCAACGAAAGTCAAACTCTTCCCAAATGCCCGCAATGGATCCAAAACCTTCGGATTGCCGCCACATTTGAATCTCATCTCAAAACGAACGTTCATGAGCATTTCCACGTTAAAATATAAAGTAGGTAGCTCGCAAGAAGAGTTTTTCTAAATCTTAAGCCTTGTGAAACGCTTCTCCATGAGTCTCCTATTACATGTAGGATTTTCTCGTGAGAAAGACAGCGAAACAACATGACCATTTCGCCATGATTTCGGGCAATTCCTTCCATGAAACATCAACATGTGCCCTTGGTAACCTCCCAAGAAGGTTCCAGAAGCTGTTTGTTACGTAACAACTCCAAAAATAGCCGTGAAAACCTCAAGAAAAGCACGTGTTTTAAATGCAAATGTCCCTTCGGGTTGGGTCACGTTCGTTACGCCAGATGGTTTTCAATGGACACAATGGAGCATGAGAATAAAGCAGAATCAATGAGAAGATGGAGAAAAGAACAAAAGGAAAAAAAAAGGCTATCAACAAAGCCCACTACGAAAAAAACAGAAAAAAGCTGATATGTTACCCTAAAGTGTGTAAAATGTACTAGTTTTAGGATGCGCAATGTATTATGGGTAAAAACTAAGATTGCTGACTTGGCAAAAAACTTTGGATTATATGATTGTTTCCTATTAATGGCTAGTTTGCTGTGATAATTACGAATTTTTAATATGAATTTGGACAGATTACTAGATATTTTACAAAATTAATAGGCCGCAAAGCATCATGTGTATAACTTAAAAGGTGGTCTACAAAGCTAAAACCAAGCAAAACATATTATTTCGGCTCTTAGTGTGTTTTACTGTGCAAATTAAAGTGTTATCATGACTTTGGAGAAATTTGTAGAAATTTTGCATTTTTGATATATGTTACACAATTGTACGTGTCTATTGTGCTACTGATCTTTTCTCTTTTCATGGCCAATGAAACTACGTGTACAGCTGTAAATCAACAAACACAACAACTGTTGAGAATCCCAACTGGCTGGAGGCGAACCAGTTGGCTATTTACAAGTGCAGCTGAGAAGTTGAACCAGGGGCCACGTGGAACAAATTCAATGAGTGGTCAGAACGGGTCTTAAATTGGGGAAACGCTCCCTAACCACTGGTTCGCACTGCCTCCTAATCATGCCAGAGGTGCAAAGGAAAAGGAAAGGAAAGGAACTTTATTAAAGTGTCTAATCTTCTTGTGCTGGAGCACTAACTGGGGACACTGTAAATTGAAATTAACAAATCAACGCAAATCAAATCAAATGTTGGCTTTTGAGAGGAGAGGGGAGGGGAAAACTGGAGTACCCGGGGCTAAACGTCTGTGTGCAGAATAAAGAACCAACAAAGTCAAACCCAGATGATGACGCTGAGTCTGGGAATCGAACCTGGGCCACATTGCTGGGAGGCGAATGCTCTCACCACTGCACCATCCCTGCACCCCTAATACTATGTACTTTGCTGTTCATGTTCGGTTCTACAACCAATATAAAATACACTAAGTCTTTTCATCTTTTTCTTGTTGTTTTCTTTCCATAGCTGGATCCATCTATCTATGAAAGCCTCCAAAAGGAGAAAGTAGAAGTTGGGGATGTGATTTACATAGAGGCAAATAGTGGAGCCGTAAAGGTATGGTTCACTTTCTGTACCGTTTCTTATGAGACCAGCAAGACAAGGTGCCTTGTGTTTGACCAAAGGAATATAGGTGGCAGTGTACTGAGCAGGAGGTGATTGGATTAAGTCTTACCCTAGTCAATTCTCAAGGGCTTGATTTACAAAATACCTTGGACTGGGGAGTTGGTACCACCATTGCTTTGACAACTGCAAATTGTTGAACTTTCTTGTCTCGGATGAAGTCAATACATTTGGTCCCTACTTCACTTAATTTATCATTGTTCAAACTGTACCAAATTCTTTGCCCACTTTTCCCAAACTCAGTTTGACTTAATTAAGGAAGAGAGTTCGCAAGAAGTAGGGTATGTTGATCCCACTGGTGTAGTGTGAAGGAACTGTGCTGACCATTATTTTTTAAAGTTGGAGGGCTAAAAAATCTGGCCAAGACAAAAAAACGGTTCATCATGGGTTGCCATGTCATCTGAAGCAGCAAAAAAACAACCAAAGCAAAACGGTTCCACTTCCCTCTGTGGTCCCGCGGTCTAGCCTAGCTGTAAACCGCTTGTCCATATTAGTCCATGAGCTGCCAATTAATAAATAACCTAACTCACCACTTAAAAGCAAACAAGCAGAGGCAGATCCATTTGTGGAACAGGTCGACAACTAAGACCAGAGTGGATCAATATCCAGAATAAGGACTGTGGGGAGAGTAAGTAATTATTGCTGAGCTCTTGTACTGTAAATGAAAGTTTCATTTTCCTCATTCAGCGCCAAGGCCGTTCAGACACATTTGCCACAGAGTTTGATCTGGAGGCTGAGGAATATGTACCTCTTCCAAAAGGTGATGTGCACAAGAAAAAGGAAATAGTGCAAGACGTTACACTGCATGATCTTGATGTTGCAAATGCAAGGCCGCAGGTAAGATAAGGAAAGTTGCTGATCATGAATGGAAACCTCCATTTTGTCCCACTGCTAAGAAATAAAGGCAACAAGTGCACTGTGGATTTTTAATTTTTCAGTCATTTTTTTTCTTTCAAAATAAAAACTGGAGATATCCTTGTGCTGCAAATAGTAAAGCTATTCACCTAAGAACATTGTAATTAAAATCACCTTTTTGTGCTATATTATCTCATTGTTTTAGTATATACTAAAACAACTATTACCCTCAGTGTCGGTGCCTAGTGGTGGATATTTATCTTGCTGCTTCGCATCCACCACTAGCCACCTCCATTTCGGTGAATAGTAAGTACTGTTGTTATTATTATCCTGCCTTTCTGGACAAGACTAGTTAACAGGCACTAGTCCTGGTATAATGCTCTTCTTAGAAACCTTGCAAGGAAAGTGAGAGCATGTGCTTGTGGCTGAATTTGTAAGGATTTTGTTTATTTGTTTCTTAGGGTGGTCAGGACATTCTGTCTATGATGGGACAGTTAATGAAGCCAAAAAAGACTGAAATTACAGGTAAGGTGCTTTAATGTAAAGAAAGATTTTAGAGAAGCAACTCTGGTTAGGGGTTAGCTAAAGTGTGCCTCACTCAAGTTTCATTGAAGACGAACAATATTATTATATAATGAGGAATAGTATATCATTATTAATTATTCTTAATTAATAATAATTAATATGTAATAATAATTATTGATGGATAATATATGATTGATAATATGATAATATAATTAATTAATATTAATAAATATGATTGTATTCACAGATAAGTTAAGAAAGGAGATAAATAAGGTAGGAAAAGCAGTTAACTATGCAGCTTCTGTTCTCATTCGATAACTTGATTATCAACAATGATTGCACAATGTTATGAAGTAAGTTACACGGATGATACAACCCGTATGAACCTTGTTTCCTGCAGGTGGTAAACAAGTATATTGATCAAGGAGTAGCTGAGCTTGTTCCTGGGGTCTTGTTTGTTGATGAGGTAATGCATTTTATGAAAGAACAACTTTTCATTCGTTTGCACTGTTTCTTGATAATGGTGATGATAAGGACGGGTATCGTCGTCAAGCTTAAATTGCGAAACACAAGTGCGCTAGCCTTTTTGTCTCATGCCGGCTCTCTTTGCCGCCTCCCTTTCTTAATAGGGAATTTAAGCAGAGAAAACGACTACAGCTACAAAAGCAAAAATATCATTGGTTAAAAAGGAAAAATACTCGTGCTGCACGTGCAGCACGAATTTGAATTTGCGTGCATTTCTTTGCCGTACTCCACAAAACAACAACGTGAAAGCACCAAATGTTAGGTTTTGACGACAACATGAGCATAATTATAGTAATGAACCATTCATTTCCAGTTTGACCTTAAAACCGTTCGTACCCATCCAGTTGCAGGACAGTTTGCCCCTATTGTGCAAGGTGAACAAGACGGAATAATCGCGAACTACTGGCGATAACGCTAACGAAATGTGATTGACATGTCAGAACATTGAGTCATATTCCTGCCAATGCGCGCATGTTAACACTAGGGACTTTAAGATCTACGACTGCGATGTCGACGAAAACGTCACCTCGAAATAGAACTTTGCAATATCGTAAGTCTTTCGCGATTATTCCATGTCGTTCACCCTCGTACATTGTGGACGAAGTGTCTTAAAAATAAAACGGTACGAGCGGTTTCAGCGCAAGAATTGCGAATTTAAGATTCACATTGATTTGTAAGTTCGCGTTGTCGTCAAAACATCAGATTTGGTGATTTTGTCGTTGTTCTGAAGAGTACCGCAAAAATATGTGCTAAAGTGCGTGTATTTTTCCCTTTTTAACCAATGATATTGTTTTGTGGCGTTCTCGTTGACGACCGCGTCGTAGATCCTTAAGTCCCTTAACTACTGCTCTACGACGCGTTGTGCGAACAAGCGCCACTAGCTTGACGAATTTGTCTAAAAAGCAGAGCGAACGTTTCCCTGGACACCAAGAAAACGCGGAAAAAAGATAAAAAGGAGTCGAATGTCGTTTTGTTAAACAAGCAGATTCGAAGCGTCGTTGTGATTCTAATGAGAGGTCTTGGTATAATGTAGGCTGCGAACGCAGACTTATTTCCGGCGGTCGTTTCTCTCCCGGAAATACGTCTGCGTTCGCAGGGTAGGTATAATTAAGAAAGGCAATGGCCAGATAAATTTATCAAAAGTGCTTTGTCTACGAAAATTTAACACAATCCATCCCTAGAGAGCTTCTCCATGATAAAGAGAGAAAATCAATTCGAATATTAGCAAAAAATCATTTCGGATCAGAGTAGAGGACCAAGAAAGTCAACCCACACCTGGGGACCGTTTTTCGAAAGTCCCGAAACTTTACGGGCCATTTTCGGGTGTCGCAATTCCTTTTGTTTTTCAAGAACGGAGAGGATTTAAGTCGTCAAACTTCACATTCCTTTTTTTTTGTTTCCGTAAAAACATTTCAAAAGAACGGCTTTCCAGACCAAGCGGTTGGCAGTTTCACAAATGGCTTTTCGGGACTTTCGAGAAATGGGCCCCTGACGTCAAATCCGGGATTCGAAACCAGAACGTACACTTGAGTCGAGGGCAAGTACTTTCAACACTTTGGCCCACTAGTCTGGCAGTTCGTTAATATACGGGCTTTGATAGTCTTGAATATTGTTTCATTTTTAGGTTCATATGTTAGACATCGAGTGCTTCACCTACCTCCACCGTGCTCTGGAGTCCACCATCTCTCCCATTGTTATATTTGCCACAAACCGAGGAAATTGTACTATAAGGTGGGTACAGGACATTCGCAGCAGATTCGTGTTGAAAACGTTAAGAAAATTTGTGGGCTGTGTGCAAATTGCTGTCATCCGTCTATCTAGTTTGACGGTGGAATTCGTGCAGTGGAAGAGCTTATCTGTGGTCGATGCAGTGACTGTACTGTCTTATTCTTGACCATAGCGCTCTACAGCTGTTTGTTCAGGTGGATTCTGAAGGTTCTTCTTGAGTTGAAATGAGTTGGTTATTTACAAAGCGAAGTGTGACTAAGAACTGGTGAATTGGCGTAAATGTAGCGCATTTAACTGTGGGTCACTTGGGGAGGAATAAGCTCTCGTATCATGCAGACTTCCGACCCTTTTGCGCAATCTGAAAACTCGGAAACAATAGTGGTTGCATGTTGGTTTAAAAAATGGACCCCTTTGCGTATTTTGCAACGACGACGTCGATGGAAACGTGAGCATTCGGATGATTTGCCCTAGAATTCTGGTTGATTCACCCAGAAATGGCGATTGGCCGGGACTAGCGGGTGATTCACCCGGTGGCAATTAGATCCACAAGAACGATTTTCTCATGGAGTGAAACTGTTGGGTGATCGGCAACTTACAAATTGGCTTTAAGTAGCTGGTTTTTCCGCCAACTACCATTGGGCGAATAGTCTTTGATCCAGGCGAATCGCCGTTAGGCGAATGGTTTTTAGGGCGAATTGACCATGTAAATCCTACGGGCTTTATATATGCCAACTGTGATTGAGCAAAGTGAAAAATAATCGTCGTTTGCTCCTATTCTCTGCATAACACGGCCCAAATTTGGCCATTTCATGTCGTTGTTTTTAGAAGGGCGAGAAGGGAATGTACCAAAATCATGTGAAACGCACGTGCGGTCGGTGCAGAGCTGTTTTTGGTCATTATACCCATTGCTTGGAGACGAGAATACGCCATCTCCATAGACCAATTGCATAAATGGCGGCCAAAAACGTATTCTTTTGTTTATGTGCTAATTAGACTCACTAGCCTCGCTCTCGAACTACATTTCTATTGTATTTTGTCCATGCAAACGAGGCTAGTGAGTCTAATTAGCACATAAACAAAAGAATACGTTTTTGGCCGCCATTTATGCAATCGGTCTATGAAACGTAGAGGATTCTTCCCTCTGACTTTAGTAGAGGTTAATTGACCCTTAAATGTAGAAACTGTCTTTTTGACTTCTCAGAGGTACTGAAATAAATGCCCCCCACGGAATCCCTCTGGATTTGTTAGACCGACTTATGATCATTCGCACACTACCCTACTCGCAAGATGAAATGGTCCAGATTATTCGCATTCGTGCGCAGACCGAAAACATCCAAACGGATGACGAGTCGCTGAATCTACTTGGAGAAATCGGCACAAAAACCACGCTAAGGTATGGAGTGGCAGAAGAATACTTGATTTTATCTGACAAAAGAGTAAAGGCCCGCTCACACGTGTAATTTGCGTGGCAGCAATTCGACGCAATTTTTGTCGCGTTGAAGGCCTAATTAGAAATCTAGCATGTGAACCTGGTGCGATTTCAGCGCGATTTGCTCCCGCGGTGTACCAAGGGTTTCGAACTTGCACGAAACTTAAATCAGTGTTGCTGCGACAGAATTGCGTGTGTAAAAGAGCCCAACTGAACTTTATGAACAGGCCTCGCTCAAGCTTCAATTTCTTTACTAAACCGCTGGCCGTTCTTATGAAAATAATGTCATACCTGTAGCTAACTAACTTGCCGACAAAACAACAGCCAATAACATAATTTGTCGTTTCTCGTAAACGGAATGCCAAAGATGTTTATTGCTTGTTAATAGAAAGTGCTCTTTTTAATAAGCAATATGACGTTGTTTCAGTTTTTAAAGGGCTCTGATTGGTTAAGTTGCGTTACTTAGGGACAGAAAACTACGCTTTTACCAGAAAACAAATAGAAAAACCCTTCACTGTGATTTGTTCTGTTGTAAGGTACGCAAGGAAGTGCGATAGCGTTTAAGAAATTGTCTGAAGCAGTCTCTTGAGTATAGTACTTCTTCCGCGCGCTCATCGCTTCTTTGTGTACTTCATAAAACTTTTGTTATTTGTTAGAGTGGTTTTCAATTGAGTGTCGAAAGTAATTAGCGAATTGTATTGGTTTTGCATTACTTCACTCAGTGATTGGTTCGAACGTTCGTGCGCCATTTTGTCAACCAATCAGAAGTGAAACCGAAACCAATCGTGGCTCGCGCGTGCACATTTTCCCGCGCTTTGTGTCGGCTACTTGTAATTACTTTATGCTGTGATTGGTTTGCTGGATTGTCTCCGTCCTTTTTGATTGGCCAAAGTAATTACTTTGGTTTTGGTTTTCCGACACTCGATTGAAACTTGCTCTAAATAATGGATGAATTCAGGAGACCATAACCATAGAGCATACAACTCCAATATGCTGGGTCCTTGTAACGGCATTTTCACAGATCAAGCTATTTTTAGACGAGTTCTTAAAGGGTCACTGTCATGCTAAATTTGCTTTTTTTAGGTCAAATTGGGTAAAAATTCAAAGTAGTACTGAAGCTCACACGTACAACATTCGTGACAACCCTCTGACAAGATATGAAATATATTTATGCCACAAATTGCTATGCGTATTTAATTTTTGGTGTCTTTCTGAAGACACTGTCTCCAAACTTGAAAAAAATGGCCAGTTTTTTCAAGTTTTAATCCATTTCCATCCTCTCCATCCTTGGCTACAAATAACAAATAATAGATTCAATGCACTTCAATGGTCATTGGCAACAAAACTACAGCATTAGTATTTGGTTTTCATTGAGGCAAGGGCGTCTTTTAGTGTTTTGATGTTTGACTAAAATAGTGTGACAATTCCCCTTTAAGTAAGTTTGGCGTGCACGAGTGACCGTGCTCAATCTCATGGGTAATAATTTCTCATGCAAGACTTATGATCAGCTGAAAAGGTCTGGTTTTGCGGGGAAATCGATCTAAAAATATCTCAGTGTGAAAAACGCCATAGGCCACTTCGAAAAGTACCATAATACTCTTTGTTTGTCCCCCCACATTTTGCATAAGCATTGTTTCCATTTTCTCTTGGGACTTACAATGGTCCCAAGAGAAAACAAAAACAATGCTTATGCAAAATGTGGGGGACAAACAAAGAGTATTATGGTATTTTCCGAAGTGGCCTATTGCACAAATACAATGAAGTTGTACGCTCCTTGTGATGGGCTTCTAAAGAATGACGTCACATCACGCCAGTGCATTGTTGCCATCATACAATGTAGTTAATAGAGGGGACTGGTTTTGAAGCTCGGCAAAAATCAAAGGAGCAAACAAAGATGCCAAGATTTAGGTTGGAAAGTCTACGACCGTGCACAATCTTTTAGTCGACTGCACTCGCAAGCCTTTTCTCGAAGCTGGCCGCCATCTTGAAAATGAACCGACCCGAAAGTACTGGTCCTAGACTTTAATTGGCCAAAAGACAAAGACCCCGTTGCGTCATTATGTTTCTCATTATGTCGTTATGATTTTCGCGTTCCCACTGCAAAGAAAAGCGACATAGTCATAGTCAAAGCCATAATCATAATCATAAGAAAATGGTCGATCATTTTCTTATGATTATGATTATGTTGATCATAAGGGCGCCTATGATTATGTTTCTGGACGTTCCCACTAAGACATAAGCGACATAACAGCGTTATGTTCGTGCTTATGATTATGATTATGATCGTTTTGTCGCTAGTGGGAACTAGGCTTAACCGTGAGCGGGCAAGATGAACCAAATCGCACGCTGTGATTGGCTACCGGAGCGGGCAAGATGGAGCGATACTGCCCGCTCGGGATTTCTGGCTTGGTCCCGCAAGATCAAAGATCATTTTTTGTTGTTTTTAATAAGTCATATAATAAATCCCTTATTGACCAAGCTTGTTCTTTCAAGATGGCTGGATATTGGCCTCGTCTCGGTCCATAAACACGCAAAAAAAGAACTTGGCCAATATCCAGCCATCTTGACCTCACGCTTGGTCAATAACCCATATTTATTTGCTACTTGATCAGTTGATACTATGATTGTTTTTGCGTTCTTCAGATATGCGGTTCAGTTGTTGACCCCATCTAATCTCCTCGCTCGCATTAATGGTGAGTACACAATTGCATCTAGTTCGTGTGTGTGATTTTCTCGAACTTAGCAGTTTGTTCTCTTGTTCTGTACAGGCCGCGACAGTATCAACAGACAAGACGTTGAAGAAATAAACGAGCTATTTTACGATGCCAAGTCGTCGGCAAAGCTTCTGGCCGAGCAAGATGACAAGTACATGAAATGACATGCCCTTCTGCTTACTCTCTGCAGTTCCAACATTCTCCGTCACCCCATAATTTTATCTACCAGACACGCTTTCATATCAAAACGCGTCGCGTGCGCTTGGTCGCTCGTGCTGCACGTGCAAAGGTGCGCCCTCGTTTCTTTCCAAGCGCGGGAGTAAATTATTTGTCACCTCCATTACTTGAGATGGAAACTCTAAAGGCGCCGGCAAACGAGGAAAATGTTTCCTGCATCGTCGCTTTTACGGTGCGCAAACGAGGAAACATTTACTGAGGAAGCAAAATGTTTCTAAGCAAATTCAGAAACACTTTTGCTTCCGCAACAAATGTTTTCTGGAGCCGCAAATAGGGAAACATTTGCTTCGGCAAAACTGTTTCCTCGTTTACGGACGCCTTAAGGCCCGGCAAGCAAGAAAAGTGTTACAGGAAGATTATTCCGTTTTTTCTTTAATGAAAATTTGCTTTATGATAGTGAAGTTGTTTCAGTCGTAATGTTTTCAGAAACATTGTTGCTTGATTTTCTCGCATCCTGCAAGAAACCTCAACAACACGTCATGATTATGCACCGATCACCTCGAAACTTCAACATCCCCCCCCCAATCCCCCAATCCGGGACATCCTCGGGCATTTGAACTTTTGAAGATTGGATCGTTCAAATTCCCGCCTCCTCGGGCCAAAATAGTGTTCAAATGCCCTACCCTATCGTCGGATTTGTCTGTCTGTCCCCAACTTTTGAAGACCACAAATGCTATATCTCTTCCATCTCGTCCAAACACGTGTTTTATGGCTGTTAGCGCCTTCGTCGCCCGAAAAAGAAAATCATTTCAAACCTGAGTCCTCCGGTTCAATTTTCCCCACCCCACCCAAGCAAAGGTTAAATTCCCTACTCCCCGGGCACAGAAGACAGTTTAAATACCCGGGGTTTGCCCGGGTAAGGGGGGGGGGGGGGGATGTGATCGGTGCATTTCAGACTGAAACTCAGCTCATGCATGAAATGTATTCTAAAAAATCGTTGCACGAGCCCGACTTCATCTTTGGCCCATCTTAGATGAATCTCAGTCCGAACCAAAACCGTGCCAATGTAGTCTTATTTTTTTATTTCTACAAAGCCGCAGTTATAGCCCGGAATGAAATTCGCCATGTGATCGGCCCCAAAGTTATATCGTATTTTTAGCTAGATATAATTTTGAATTGAGATGATAATATTTAAACGAGCGTATTTTGTGGCTGGTGCCTTTTTGTAACAGCTGCATTAAACCGTTTCACAACGGGTTATGTGACGTGTTCTCATTGGTAGACTAGTAATTTTTGCCGTATAGATCACTCGGTTGTAAGCCTGGAATTTGCCGAAAGACAATTTCTGTGTTAGCTTGAGCTGTTCGGAGTACGTAACAAAACGAGGTCGCCGGCGGGAGTTAAGGTTGGTTCAAGCATGGGCTTGATCTTAAACACACGCACAGCGATGTTCACACTTGTCACTGAAGCATGAGAAAAGTGACATCCTTAAGCCCAGTAAGGTTCAAACTCAAAGAACGAAGAAGACAAGTTTTGACATCGGAGAGATTTAACATCGCGTTTACGTGGAACGGCAATCAGTAGGGTGCTACTTGTTTTAATATTTCTCTCTTTTTTGAGAAGTTGCTTAATTAACCCTTTCATTCCAACGATCGAAACGTTAATTCTCCCAACTGGTGCTATGGATTTCTTTGTTGGGTAGTCATGAAAATTTGGTGTTATATCAAGACCGCACCTCTTAAGCTGATGATATTCTTCATTCTCAATACCTGTCTGACTGATATTTCATTGAAATTGTGAGGAGAATGTACGTACCGATCAATCCTGGGAGTCAAAGGGTTTTAATATCCGTAAATGAGCTGAAATCCAACAAGTCTCTGATCCCTGGCAAAGTGCACATTTGTGCCTCGCGTTTGCCGTTTGCCGTTTGCCGGTTGCCTTAAACGCCATGCTAAAGCACTCTGGCACCAAAAACAGCTAACTCCTTGGGCTTATGTTTATGTTACTCCTGGTGTGCACTGCTTATGCTTCAGGGATGAACCACAAGCTAATCCAGGAACAAGGAGCGGGATTGGAGAGGGGAGGGTGGGTTGGTAGAGCTGGATACACCAGCGAACGGATCACAGCGGTCAGGGGCCTGGGGCCCGTTTCTCGGAAGTCCCGAAACTTTACGGGCCATTTTCGGGTGTCACAATTTCCTTTGTATCTCAAGAACGGAAAAGATTTAAGTCATCAAACTTCACAGTCATTTTTCTTTTTATTACCTTTAAAACATGTTAAAAGGTTGGCATTCCAAAACGAGCGGTTGGCAGTTTCACAAATGGCTTTTCGGGCCCGAAAAGTTTTCGGGACTTTCGAGTCGAAAACTTTAGCGGCTCGAAAAGCCATTTACGAAATTGTCATCCGATCCGCTCGAATAACAAGCTGGGCTTTTAACATCTTTTAAAGACACAGAGGAAATTGTGATCTCGAAATTTAGGGCCTTTCGAGAAACGAGGTCCTGGGGGTCTTTTCTCAAAGATCCCGAAACTATTCGGGCGTATTTCAGGGAATATAAAACGCTGTATCTTCAAAAGGAAAACGTTTCAAGTCATGCAACTTTACAATTGTTTTGTTCTCTCTGGTGTTGAAAATATGTTCAAAGATCAATTCTTCAAAATAAATATATCTTAGTTTTCCGAATTGCTTTTTGGGTCCGAAAAGCTTCGGGAACTTTTGAGACTAAAAAGCCCCAGGAAATCAAGTTTGGAACATAAAACAAACGTTTTATCAAAAAATGACAGAAAATCCACGTGAATTGTCAACGTTTATTGCTGGCATAGTTTCTCTAAGGCTGACTTATTGTAAGGACAAAGAAAGAAAAAGAAACTTTATTCATTTTAATACAATAAAAGGGAGAGATACCAGAGGTTATCCCTGGGAGTCGATTTTGATGAGGAAGGAAAACCGGAGTACCCGGAGAAAACCCTCGGAGTCAGATCGAGATCGACTGCTCATATACGACATCGAGGCTGGGGTTGAACCCGGGTCGTAGAGGTGAGAACCGCTAAGCGACCCTGACTCCCCATAAATAACACGGGAGATCCGCTTTTAGGCTTGGCTAAATTTATATATTACCTCATGAACTGCATTCTTTCCAAGGTTATACATAGGCTCCTTTCCACCAGCGGCAAAGTTTCAAAATGGATCGCCACACCATGAAGTATGTGTGATTCTCTTCCTCGCCATGGGAAAGTCGCATCCCCCATCACAGCAGGGTCCCGAAACTTGCAAATGTAAATATTTAATGTTGTTTCCGGTGAAATCCCAAGCTTTTTTCGCAACTCAAACTTCTTGAGCTTACAGTTTCGAAACCAAACGTCGTTTCTTGTTCTGTCGATTGAACGCTAAAATTCGGGGAAAAATCCTTGTCACTTTGCATAAAAGAGCCTTTTACGTTCCTTTGTTCCATAGATGAGTCTAGATAACCGCACTTGAATTTCACATCTCGCCTCAGTGAATCACACCAACACCCTTGTAACGCGTTCGCGACATGCACGCAACCCAGGTATAAATTACGAAACTGTGTGTTAGTGCTGCAAGGAGTACCCCCACTCCATCAGGGGCGTAGCTACGGATGTTTTAAAGGGGGGGGGGGGGAGGGGGTCACCCTCGGTTTGTCATGTCGATATCCACCCTGTTTTTAGTAAAAGTGACAATTTTTCGGATAAGCAGTGAGTGCGGGGGGAGGAAAAATAGCCACATAGATGACGTAAGTTCCAGGTCACGTAAATTAGTCTGTTCCAGTCTCACAGATATGCTTTGTATAATGTTGTTGACTGTCACAAGGATGGGGGGGGAGGGGGAATGCACGGGCACACCAGGACCCCCTAGCTACGCCCTTGTCCACGAGATAAAATTTAGAATTTGAGAGTTAATATTGTAATCTTGCTCATTTTCTTTGCGCAGGAAGTGGCTGCATAGATTACAAATACTTAAAAGATGTCAAATGCAAAAGAGATTTTAAGAGACTAGCCAAGTGCAATTTTCGCCAATACGTACGTATCTCCTTGTTATCCAAGTACACACAAAACATTGACAAAAAGCTTACATTAATTGAAAATAAATTTAACTTGCTGTTATGAAGCGGAAAGATGAATCGGCAAAAACCTCTGCGAAAAAAAAGGTGATAACTCCATAGCGACATCACGCCAAAATAAGCTTTTTAAGCACTAACTGATATGAAAGCAAAAGATTGGCATTTTCAATTCTTAGATTCTTACCGTTTAACACCCTAACTTGATCTTCCAATTTGGCATCTGAAACATTACCCCTCCCCTGTGAGTCAAAGATCACGTGCCAAGCGATGGGAACAAGATACTGTTCTTTGCATTTGACGTTGTTGATCGCGTGCGAATCTTGTTTTTCGATTCCATTCTTCACCAATAACTTGAATCTTTTCGTGTCAGGATCATTTAAGGAGGCGAGTTCCTGTGCACAGTCTACCCCAAGAAAACTAGTTTAAGGACGGTGCCTACTAATTCAAAGATATTTTTGCCCCGGTTTATGATTATGCAGGAAATGTCGATCCTAACAAGTGTTATTGAACGGCCAAAAAGAAAACTGGAGGTAACCACGCATTTTTCAAAGATAATTCATGATCAATGTTCGTATAAAGCTCTAAAATACAAAGCATTGTATGGCGTTCTTTCTCAAATTGAAGCTTAATTATCTCTAAAGAATGCATGGCTACCCCCAATTTTCTTTTTGCATACCAAGAGTACTTACTTAGATCTACTTTCTCTGCATAGTTTTAAAACGCGCAAAAATATCCCTGCATTAGTAAGCATCACCGATAGGAAATCCGAGTATCTGGAGATGCGCAGAACGTATGTGCAATAACAATAGTAGGCACCGTCCTTAACTTGACATTAGGGAACTTAAGCAACAACAACTGCGACGGCAACGAGAACGTCACAAATGTGCATATTTAGTAGGCAAAAACAATAGCTTTGCACGCCCCGCACGTGCGTTTTTCACTTTTGTCCATTTCTTTGCCGTCGTCAGCAAAACAACAACGTGAAATAGTCAAATTTTAGGTTTTAGGGAGAACGTCAGCACTTGACGCTAAAGTTTCATTTTCTCCCCTAAATTAAGCGCCGTTCCGACCAATGTCATTTTTGAGGAACTACCACACCCTTGTCATATAACAAGGGTTGACATGTTTACAAAGTGATTACAATGACGCGAATTTATATTTTGAGATGACGTTCTCGGTGCCGTCGCCGTCGTCGTTGCTTAAGTTCCCTAATAGGGAGCTTAGGTAAGCAACGACAACGGCGACGGCAACGAGAACGTCACAAATTTGCATATTTAGTGGGCAAAAACAATAGCTTTGCACGCCCTACACGTGCGCTTTTCACTTTTGTCCATTTCTTTGCCGTCGTCAGCAAACCTACAACGTGAAATAGCCAAATTTGAGGTTTTATGGACAACGTCATTACTTGAGGATAAATTTTCATTTTCTGCCCTAAATTGAGCGCCGTTCCTACCAGCGTCATTTTTGAGGAACTACCACACCCCCGTCATATTAAAAAAGTTGAAATAGTAACGAAGCGATTACAATAACGCGAATTTATATTTTGAGATGACGTTCTCGTTGCCGTCGCCGTTGTCGTTGCTTAAGCTCCCTATTTCATGTATACCAGGGGTTCCTAGATACCAGGCCCCACAGGGCTTGTACATCAACAATGAAGAGCTCTTTTCGGACCGATGGCATTTTGCGTGCGTCATGAACAGGCAGAAATATTCATCCAACCAAACGGCTTTCCTTTGTGGACGGGCGACAAGGAAAAGCAACACAAGCCTGCGTCCCACCATAGTTTTTCCGCATTAGACAGTGATTAGATCGTTTTTTTTTTTTCGGGAGCCTATTTAAAGAAACGAAAAATAACCTCGTCTTCTCTTCATGTTCTAGTGGCAGCGACTTAAACATGGTCGTTCCTAACTATGAACATCTGCATAAAATTGTACTGTCACAATTTTTTCGTGGTCAGCCTCTCATTTAAACAGAGGATGAACTGAACTGGGAATCGGTCCATGAATGAAACCGAGGACAACTCAACACATGCTTAAATTATTAAATAAAAATTTGTTAGCTCTCCCCTTTAAAAACAAAATATATTTTAAGCATGGAGAGTATACATACCACAAAGTTGTAGAAGTTTCTTGAACATATTTCATGGGTAAAATTTACTGTGATAAATGGTTAACCTCAATAAAACGGTCGCCTCTAGCAACATTTTTACCGTAAAGATAGCCACTACGTACACCTGTACGTACTTGAACAAGCTGCTTTCTAAAAGGAAATGTTTGTCGAAGATTGGAGGGAATCTTCGATGAAAAAAAATTGTTTTTCAGAATCAAGATCAAAAGACAGTTCGACAAAAACGAGATTTGTTTGAGCACTTGTGCATAGTTGCATAGAATTGCAAAATGTATGATGCAAAAAGAACCTAAATGACTTGTATACATAAAGGGGTTGTAATAAACTCTTTTCAAGAGGTCCTTGTCAACTGAATTAAGACATAAGCTTCATGAATTCTAATGACTGTAAAACACATTTTCAACCACTTTGTATATGAATCGAAGATTTTTTAAAGAAAAATGCCCTTTTATTAATTTTAATAAATTTTATCGAAAGGAAATCGTATGAGGACAGAAAATACATTTCTAAAACACATTAAAATCCAATGTTGAGATCATTTTCTTATGCATGCGCAAATCAAGGAAAATGAAATGATATTATTTGAAGATTTAAGAGCATGTCAGGAAGACTGTCAACTTCCATAAGTCTTTTTCGGTGTCATGCATGGTAGAATATTTAAAGAAGAAATTGGAATGCTGTACTCCCAACTTCTGTTAAGTAGAATGCGCTGTGAATGCCATTCACCGATCGGCAGGTACAAAACGCAGGTCACCACTAATTCGACTGTGACCTACCTAACTACCAAACCTACCTACCTTCCTACCGACCAACTATCTCCGTTAAAATGTTTAGACATTCTTTACCCTTTTTACGGTTTCAATCAGACATCACTCCTTCATTTCCTACTTGCCAAGTCGTCTTCTCCTACTAACTCCTAAACAATGTATGGTTTTGTTACTGCTTTAAAATCTTTGATATTTAATCTCTTTGGTGTAAGGTTTGGGGTGCAACAGATCGGCCAGGGAAGTAACCATTTGTGGAGGTTGTTTAAGACTCAAGGGAGCATAAATTTTGATCGACGGGCTGCGAGTTGTCCCAATCGACCTCTCTGTCGGATTTAAGAAAAAATACCCACTATGCAGCCTTCTCCATCTTTCATTTATCTCTCGCAAAAATTTAAGACTCTTTTGTCCAGTGTCATTTTCAGCAAATTTTTAAGCGTCAACATAAATTAAATGACCTTTTCCCAACCTTCCAGGTAGCAGAAAGACAACTGTACTTACAATAAGAATTGCGAATAGTTTATGGCAAGTAAGGTTATGATATTTCCAAATCTTAGGGGATCAAATACCGGCTGTCAAACAGACTTATGAATAAAACACTCAACGTTTTTAACATTACCTTCCTTAATCATACATATTTATACTTTCCTTCCCCTGTTAAATCCAAAGTAAGTGATATAAAAAAAAGTAAATTAGAAAGCCCCGGATTTGACTGGATTGTGCTCAAATAAAGAAAAAGATCTTTTTCCTACTCCTCGGCTATCATCAGCATTGAAAAAATAAAGCAAATTAACTCTTCAATCAAACTGATCCTCGGTTTTTCGAGCTCTTCACATGTGATTTTAAAGAAACGTTTCTGCGTTAGTTTACCTAGCTGTGTTATTCCCAGGAAGTTGAACCATAATTAAAAACTGAAGCTAACAAAACTGATCCAAATTTAATTTGTGTTAAGAGATGTGTGTGAATCGGGACAAAAGTTTCGGGAATGCCGCTGACAGAACGTCCGGAAGTCGCAGTAACCAGTAATCTGCTGAGATCTGGCAAGAGACAAAACCGGTATGCTTTTCCAATGAGTTTGCTGAAACTACACAGGAAAGGTAGATGCGATATTTTCGAGGTTTTTTCCGGCGTCGACCCACCGAGTTTAGGGGTTATTTCCCCCTTCCACGACTGTAATCTGATCTGTTGCCTTTTACTTGACGAGTAGAACGTCATTTGTCATTGCTCAAGTGATTTACCACACCTCCTACTATGAGGATGCCAGGTGGGCTTTTAGGCAGTTACCGATTGGCAAGGGGCATCCATAGATTGCCAAAACCACTAATCAGTCTTATATCCCAAGTACGGCGCAATAATGTACAAAAAAAAACTGAATCTACTTAGGAAAAAACCTTTCAGATTCTATGGTTGAGAAAATAGTAAGTTATTAAAACTGACAATAAGAAACGATTTTTTTTTGGCGAGAAATCGATCACTTTTTTAGAAGCTGCTGTTTCATTCATCCCCGGATATTTCGGCTTCTATGCA
The DNA here is from genome assembly GCF_036669925.1 of Montipora capricornis. Lineage (NCBI taxonomy): Eukaryota > Metazoa > Cnidaria > Anthozoa > Scleractinia > Acroporidae > Montipora > Montipora capricornis. Next base: position 43,787,924 of record NC_090891.1, on the reverse strand, counting down.
ATTGCTTTATCACTAACTACGATGATCTCTTGCTTCGAAAATCTCTCTCGGATTATTCGTTTTTTAACTGACTAAATTCTAAACGAGTAAGGTGAGTATAGTCGGTTCAAACGTTGTTCGTTAAAGTGAGAAAGTATTATTGATGCTTTTCCCTTTGGTGGGCCAGAGAACTATGAGACAGCAATCCAAATAACAAAGAAAAACTATTCCGACCGAGAAATAAAGAAGCGAATTGCTGATGCAACGAAATCATGAAGAACATTAACTGAACACCATATTGTATATATCAATTAATTTCAAAGATTGTGGAGCATCTTACTGAAAGAGCAGAAATGAAACAATAGTTTTGCGGTAATCAATGTATCAATGCTTTTAAGCTCTTAAGAAATGAGCATATCTTCGGATGTTACAAGATTGTGACGTTCTCTTTGATAATAGCGTCACTTGATGAGTCTATTCAGCAGCAACCCAAAAAGTCTGCGTAATTCGGTAACACCTGGCATTAAGGCAGATAGTTTACCTTACAGTTACGCCGACTTCAGACGGTCAACATCAAAATTAGAGCAAGTAAGTTTTCTTTCTTATTTTTTTCATTTGGAATCTTTGGTTCGATGGGGCGCTGCATTTTTGCTTTTCACGTATCAATATGCTTAGGAAAAAATATACCTTTGGTACTGCTGAAATTTAATTCCTTTAAGTCTCCTGGCCAGAAGCTTGTTTGTATTCGGGTCATCTCAATTTTGGTCAACCCATATGCTGCACGGAGAATTTTCTTCACGGGTCGGTTTGTCCATATGTTAGTTTATTATATCATGAAAGGGCAATTTTTGGCAATAAATTAAAGCCTTCCTGCTTTGGTCTACAGTTGATTGGCAAATTAAACTGCATTAAATTGGCAAATTTGGGAGAGCGCGAGTCTAATTATTTACCCACTGGGCACAACAAGAATAAATCCGCGCAACGAAAAGATTACATGTGATAGAAGGATTCAAAATTTTTCTCTTCCCTGCATCGGAAAAAAAAATAAAAGTAAATGCTCGAAATGCAAAAAAAAGGTCCTTAAAATCTATCGTCGATAAAGTCGTATATACAGTATATTTGCGTGTGTATGAGGCATTCCAATTACCGTCGATTTTTTTTTGATGTTGTAAATCATGTTGTGTCAAATTTGATTGTGAAAAATGCAGTGATGAATTTTTTAAGAAACGCAGTGTTTGCTCGGTGGAAGGTCTGCTAATTTTTCTACTAAACTGAAAAAGCTGCGAGAACAAGCTTTCAAAACCATAAATTTATTCATTAATATGACCAGTCACAAAGCATATTTCAAAGTGAATTACAGGTGAAAAAAGTGTAAGTTTAGTTAAAACCTAGAAATACGGAAATGAAGGGTTACAAAATACTTCATAAAGTAGCCGGAAAACACTACGAAATCTTATACTGCAATCCGTTGAAAATGCAGTTAGGTGTCTACTATTCTTGGCACTGACGAAACTGGATGGTTTACATCAGGCTCAGTTGTCGGTGAGAGCCGCCTTTAATTTCTTAATTTATTTAATAAATTTAGGAAATTTTCCGTCTCGATAATTGCATTCATGTTTGATGCTTCCTCTGTTTCACAGTTCTCAAACAGACCTCAAGGTCTCACTCTGCACGCAATGAAATCTACAACGGTTTTCCTTGTTTTATGCTTCTTCATTCTGGAGACCGGAGGGGAAAAAAAGGCCGCGCCGGATTATTTTTTCAAAATGTCCGCCGCTCAGGTTAGTACAACGTTGGTTTTGGCTTTTAAGCGGTTTTATCACCATTCACTTCACAATTGTGGGAGCAGGAATTGAGATTATGAATACCTTTGATACCACGTTTTTGTGAAAAGATTTATCCTCATTTGCAGTTCGTAAGTTTAGCCATGACATTTCACATAAGACCAGTTAACGTTAAGGAGGCTCGAAAGGGTTTTCAGCTGAGCGCGCGCGCATAAGCCGTACACGCAATTCTAAAAGCTGCTAGCGTCAGCTCATGATTCAAAAATGGGTCACCAGAAATAAACAAATACCGCTAATTTCGCTCACCTTTCTTCTGATTCCTACGCATTTAGAATATAAAGAGACATCTCATATTCACGAAAACTACGAAAAATGTACACACACGGTTTAATGGTCACTTAAATCCGTTTGTGTTGGCCTGTAGCTTCACTCGCGCGTGTACTCGAATGAGCGGGTGACGCATGCGTAAATGCCGACCTTGTAGCCCCCTCACTTTTCCTGATTTTGCAGCTTTACTCGTTTATATCTTTGCTTCCGGACGGTGAATTTTTTTCATTTTTTGCATGTCAGCTTAGATTAACTTAAACCGTTTGTTTTTCAAATTTAAGAGAATTCTGTAGGTGAAAATAAAAAAATTAGTGACATTTCAAAAAAACTTATTTTTCTGAAAAACTGATCTACAGATTTTGTTGAATTTTAAATATTTTAGAGATTATCTCTAGCGTTACTTGGAAACGCTGAATGGGAAGATTTCACCGTCCCGTTTTTTAAAAAAAAGCCATTATATCTTGATTTTAAGGCTCAAAGAAATGCCTTATATCGTTGCCATGGTGACGTTATTTTGGAGGAGGATGTGATGTGAGAACTCTATGATGAGTACTTAATACCCTCGCCAAATTTCGTCTTGATATGATTACCCTAACTGTATATATCTAAGGACAGAATATGTTTATTTGATTGAAAAAAGGAGAAAGTATTTCGAGCCTCCTTAAGTCAACTATAAAAAATACCATATTCTACGGATAAAGAATAAGAGACTTTCACTGAGATTGTCGACAGCAATTGGCGCAAACTCAGACATTTTATAACTATGTTTGTAAGAGTTGTCATTCATGGGTAAATTCAGAAACCCATGACGCGGATCCTACAACTCTACTGTGTTCGTGTAACGGCGTTTTCACAGACCGATTTATTTTTAGATTGAATTTCCCGCGAATGAGACTCCCACAGGAGCCCGATGACCAATTACAAGAAATTAAGCTGACGTCATAGGGTCAACGAACCGGAACTGCCTTTGTTTTTTCCGGAAAAGATAGTCTAAAAATAGATCGGTCTGTAAAAAATGCCGTTACATAGGCCCAGTATGGGAGCTGTAGGCTCCGGGTCATGGGTTCCTGACGGTAAATTTTGATTTCAGATTTGCAAGCCATACTTCCTAAAATGCAAGCAGAGAAAGGAAGTTTCGGTGTGTTTTCAGGACCTGTACTACAAATGTGTGCCACTGGTAAGAGAACTGATCTGTTAAAACAAGTTTGTAGGTCATGTTAACTTTACAAAACTAATACTAATTCATCATTGATATAGCGCTATATACTAGTTTACCAAAATGTTACAAATGCTGCCGAGGGGAAAGCAGACGTTCAATTCAACAACGGTTCGGCGTGCGTGGAATTGAAGGGAGACCCCACTCGAGAAAAAAAAAAAAAAGAAAACTATAGATGGTTTTCACAGTGACGCCATCAAGGTCTTCTGAATTTTTATCTAAAGGAGGTTGAAGATGACCCTGAAATAAATCTTTTCCAAGTGTCCAGTTCCGTGACTCCTTTCGTTTCCGAAAATACAGCATTTTGAATTTCCGAATTGTCACCTTGCGTGAGTGACACCATGATGCAAAGCTATTTGGTTGCGAAAAAAGTCTATCCCAATGAATCTCAGCTGTTTGAGCCTTTTATGTACATTAGGAGATGTGATCACACATGTATTTTATCTCATGAGCAAACCGTAATCTTAAAGTAAGCGCAAAGTGAACTTTAGATGTTTTCCCTGATTACCGGCCGCCATATTGGTGGACCACAAGGCGTCCTATTAGATATTTTTGATTTGCGTCAAACGCTTCGACAAATAACTCAGAGACGATGTACCGCACAGACCTGAGAATTGGAGAGGTGGTTAAGAGATTTGTTTCCTACAACATTCCAAGTTCTTGGCCTTCATCAAACAATTTCGAATATATTTTTTTTCTTGCGTGAAAGTGGAACTATCTGCAGTTTGAAATCAAAAACAGAGCAGGTTCTGATGATCATACTGTGCATCTTAATTCCTCCATTCAAGTATTACCACACTTCCTTGCGCCTTTGACCACAATTCCTTGCGTTTCGAAGAAAAATGTGTTCTTCTCCCAATTAGAGAACTGCTTCGTTCGTACGCTTCAGGCTCACTCAGTGCGGCAGCAACAAGGCTTTAAGATAGCTCTTGGATACTCAAAGTATACTCTGACAATAGAAATACCTATAATAAATGGCGCTCTCAATAGACCCTTCCACGGTTTTTTGCGCCATCTTACACGGTTAAATTATTTATAGTAAATGTTTGGGATTTTGGCCGACTTTGACCCGCTGTAGCGCCGCTATAAGGAGACGGATTTCCACGGTGATGGTGTCTTTTAAAAGAAATTTATACTGAGATTATTTTCATGAAATATAAAGAACAGCAAAATATATAATAATAATAATAATAAAAACAGAAAAGATTAATAAAGCATCAGCTTTTCACTTCCGCTTTGTTATATATATAAAGAGCTGTTTTAAATTCCAACGGTTACTTTTGAAAATGTATGTAGAGCACATACGAAACGTCAAGTCATAATCAAAATGAACAAGTTCAATATGTTTATCACTGCTGTTTGTGTCTTATTTTTAATCAAACTACGATGGCCCAAGAACAAAAGTATTTACGATAAAGAACAGATTCAGGCTACAACGACCATAAACGAATTTTTAAGATTCCATACAAACCCTTCTAAAATCATCACGGCAAATTGTCGCGAAATTGAAAGCAATATGAGAAAATTTATTATTCGAATTTACGGACGTCATACCTTCCTTAATTAATGGCCTTATTTTCTGTTGAATGAATGATATCGTTCAAAGTCGGCCAAAATCCCGTACATTTAATGTAAATTTAGCCGTGTTTGCCCCCCAGCCAAGATGGCGGTCAAAAACCATGGATCTTTTTACAATGACTACAAACTTCTGGCGCGTTCATTGGCTAATTTTTATTATCATTAAGCGGACAGACACATAAATTTATAATTTATGCGATAATGATGCGATATTGCTCGCGTCAGATTGAAGTTTCTCGAATTTTTGTCTCGCTTTCTACTCGTGTTTTGACTTAATTTTGCCCCCAATTCATGATCAATAACAGGACAGACGCATGAAAAACTGACATCAATTTGTTATTCGATTCTGAATCTAAAGCCGCGATATGTAAAACAGGCTTTGACTTCCTCCTGTTCAAGAGATCGAAATCCTTTTGGTCATCATCGAGAGCAGGAAATGTGTGAACAAAAAGATGCGTGGCCCAATGCGAGCTCTTAAAAATTTCAGAAATTGTGGCTTTCGACAGGTTACTGAAAAGAGCCCTTTCCACGACTGTGCGTCAGAGGTCACTATTCTTGGTAATGATGGGGAAACACTTTTTAATTACCGCATGCGGAAAAGCAAGGGAAGGAAAGTTTCTGGGGATAAGTTATGCCAAAGGACGAAAAATTAATGATTTGTTATTTAATAAAACTTGCGATCACATTTTTCACAGAGGGAAGGGAAACGAAAATGGAAGGAAATAACCGGGGGGCGCAGGAATGACGATCCCCCCTCCCCCCCCCCCAAAAAAAAAAAAAAATTCCCTGAAAGGAAAATTGCCTTCACAAAATCCTGCAAGCGAATGTGCCTAATCGTGCAAAGGTTGCATCCCATAAAAAAAAAAAAAAAAACACCTGCAAACAATTTTGCCTTTAAAAAATTTCTGCACGGATAATTTTTAATAACCTATAGCCTCTGATCAAAAAACAACACCCAAAAAGCGGTAACAAACGTAGTCAAACGCATATTAATAGCTTGACGTTTCGAACGCTACAATATTTAACTTGAGAAGCAATATTCCGTTAGGAAATACGACGCTGTATTTAAATCTAGTAGAAGACTAGAAAGTATATAAAGAGAAAAATCTAATTGGTCAGCAGTGACATTTGATAAATAAAATAGGAGGCATTTTTCACTGCTAATGTTGGCATTAAGCGATGGTTTATGTACCTACCGTTAAGAGATTTACCATAAGAACGTTTTTTGCTTACGGCTTTGCGTTTCAGAATATTAAGCATTTAAGTTACCTTTCGAGTCTTTCCATTGTTTTCCCCCAAAGGAGCGTGGAGAGACTTTTAGCAGGATTCTCGAGATAGACTTTATGCCATGCTTAATCCGACAATCTTGCGGAATATCGCCTGGTTTTAGCCAACTGGACCTACGGCCTCGTCGGCTGAGTATCAGGCGATATTCCGCGCGATTTCGCAGGATAATTGTTAACAATCGCCCGATACTCAGCCGACGAACTCACCCAACGAGGCCGTAGGCCGAGTTGGCGAAAATCAGGCGATATTCCGCAAGATTGAGCAGGATAATGCTTTTATTATTCAACAAAGCACAATTTTCTACGTTTATTGGGAAAAAAAGCTGGAAAAACTACCATTTTTCTCCGCGACACACAAAATTACGTATATCGCAGGATATCTGTTGAGTACGCAGGACGAATATTGGGCGCACAAAGACCATATTTGGACATTGTCACAATGTGTTGAATAATTATTAACAATTACCCTGCGAAATCGCGCGGAATATCGCCTGATACTTAGCCGACGAGGCCGTAGGCCGAGTTGGGTAAAACCAATTTATGGACGTTGTTGACACAATCACTTCGAGCTTCAGTTTAAGTTCCTGAATCAATATTGTTTCATTAATTTTACAAAGTAGATCAGAACCTTTAGATAAAAGTTGAAAGTGATCCCATTTGATGTTATGACCCGTCCTGATGGTATGCTCAGCAATCGCGGAAGTCTTGACCCCGCTTGCATTTGTGAGAGCCCGAAAACAATCTTTCTTTCGGTCTTCCAATCCCCTTTTACAGTTTCTATATGTCACTGCTGACCAATTAGATTTTCTCTTTATATAGTGTCGTATTTCCTACCGGAATATTGCTTCTGAAGATGAATGTTGTAACATTTCTAAACGTCAAGATATTAAACACGCGTTTTACTATGTTTGTCGCCGCTGCTTGTGTTGTTTTTTGATCAAATTTAAATGGCCAAAGAACAACAATATCTACTATAACCTCTGGTTACTTTTAATAGTCCGTCCCTTAGAAATAACGATAGTTGGGTATTTTTTTCATGCAGTACCGCGGTTGGCTCTTGTCGGTGGAGCGCTGTGCTGTGGATGCTGCCGGAGATCTGGAAGCGGTCATGAGTTGTTTTAAAGACTTCAAACAAGCATGACGTCAAAGAGTTGGACTTACTAAGATGCACAACAAACTTTGATTACCAGAGGGATATCTCGAAAACTTCACATTTATTTAACATTCTTTGAGGTGAATTGTTAATGAAATAAAGACAGCGTCAAAAGTTCATTGTCTGTGTCAAATTTATTTCTGCGTCTCCCCTCCCTTTCGCCAAAATCATCGTCACCTTTCTAAGTGTCCTACGGCAAGTTCGACCTTGAAACGAATCCTCACCTACAAGGCCGACTTAAAAGTAATAATAAAACGCGAAAAATGCGATGACTGATTGAGGTGACTTTTGATAAGGCCTAGGAAAGAGAGCATTATAATTCTCCGAATTTACGCTCCTTCTCATTGCTTTAGGACCTACAACAGCTGTTGTGGTCGCACAATTTGGTCAAAAATGAAATAAGGACCTGTTCACGATGGAAAGCAGCCCGCAGAGCAGGCGTTTTTTGGCAGGCGGACGCTTGTTCAAGGTCTAAAGTTCGTAATGGGCCGCCATTTTGAAAGTACACAGCCGGTAGAGGATTGAGAACTGTCCCCCTCTCATTTTTTTCACTGGCGTCAGGCTTCTGTTAGTCTTGCTATATCCAAGATGTCGGCCATTAGTTCTTACCAAAACAGAAATACGCCTGCTTTGCAGGCTAGATGGAAAGCTGCATCAATTACATCGGAAACATAAAAAAATCAATTATCATACGTTTCGGCTTAATCAAAGCAGCAAGTAGTTCGGCAACCGAAAGATAAACGGCGTGAAAAGATGACAAAGCATAGTTATTTGACAAGCTTGACTCCCTTTGGTGGCTCGTCACTAACACAGCGAAAACCAAGATTAGAAGCAGTAGTATCTGCGGAATTTTGACTTCTAGCAGCGCAGCGGTATCTGTAGCAATATGACTGCAAAGAGAAAAAAATCTAAGCTAAAAAAAGAGTAAAAAATAATTCAGAAAAACAATCGTTGCGTGCAGTTCCGCAGAGGAACTGGGGGAGACCTGAATGGATATCCCGGGGAGGAAGGGGGGGCCTCCCATATGAAACAGACGGGGATGCTCGTCGTCTCGCTTAGGGGTGTAAATTTTGGATTTTGGTCTCGCTTAGGGTGTTCCGGGCAAAGCGCCAATATTTTAAGCCGCCAAGGTCTCGTTTATGGTTCCGCGAAGAAACACAGAATTAGGCGAAAAGAAACAGAAATCAAATTTTCTTTTTAACTTGTTTTTAGGGGTCAAAATGTCCTTAAGCCACGCCCAGATTAGTCTCCTTTAGGGGTCACAAAAAGCTTGAGCCACGCCCAGATGGTCCCCATTAGGGGTGAAATTCAATATTTCCGACGAGCATCCCCGTCTGTTCCATATGGGAGCCCCTTCCCCCCGGGTGGATATCAAAGTCTGCCTTTGTCGACAAGCTAGTAAATAGCCAAATCAAATGTAGAATTAAATCAAAATTCATTTCTCCTCGCATGCAATGCAAATTTGTTACATTATACTCACTTTATGGCACATATACGATCCTCCTTTTTTCACTTTATCCCGTCCAGACGGTGGGCCCTTCTGAAAAAAGAAAGACCACAAATTTATTCAGGCAAAAGGACCCGAGGAGCTCTATCAAGCTCTCCTGTGATATCTCTGCCCGTGTCCTAGCGAATCTGAACCCAGCTGTATTTGGGACCTCGGTACAATTGGAGCCCCCACGTTACAGCTTATTTATTTAACTGCTTAGAGCGAGTTTCAATCGAGTGTCGTAAAACCAAAACCAAAGTAATCACTTTGGCCAATCAAAAATGACAAAGACAATCAGGTAAACCAATCAAACCTCGAAGTAACTACACGTAGCCGACACAAAGCGCGGCAAAATGCGGACGATCGGTTTTGGTTTCACTTCTGATTGGTTGAAAAAGTGGCCAGAGAACTTTTAATCAATCACTGAGTGAAGTAATCCAAAACCAAAGCAATTCGCTAATTACTTTCGACACTCAATTGAAAACCGCTCTATCAAGACAAAGTTAGATTTTGGATGGGGGAAACTTGAGGAAAATACTTAGATCAGTTAATTTGTTGTTTAAAGGGAAACTGTCACGAGAAGCGCATGCGCTAGCGTCTTGTGAAAACTTGAAAAGTGTTACGTTAACTTTTTTCAAGTTGAATCGAACAAATTCAAAATGGTGTCCACTGGAGAGGGCCATGGTGGACAAAGGAGAAACTCCGGCGAATATACGTGACTCACGCGTGAATCCATGATGGCGGCTGGAATTTTCCGTGGACTCGAAAGCAAACAAACTCGAGCATGCGCAGCTCATGATAGTGCCCCTTTAACGCATTCGCGGCGGCATTTCGTTAAGTGTGTGGATGCGAATTTTAACTCTTTTCTGACAGGAACTTGAATAACGCACTTGGAAATCGGAATAGAACACTTGGAATATATTGTCAAGTTATCTTTTTAATTTAAAAAAAAAAAAAGCAAAGTCAGACTTAAGCTTCAGTTAAAGTTGTTGAAAGCACGCGCTGAGACCGTAAAGTATTGCTTTTTTTTCGACTTCTTCCATTTGTTACCACCAATAGCGGTCTTCCATTTGATAGTTTGAATGGGCGGCGCTTCCACAAAGGAAGTGCCACTTTTTGAAGTAACACCTCTTGGTTGCAAGACGCTTTCTTAGAAGTTAACTACATGACTTCAGAAAATGTTTTCCTTTCTTAAAACCAAACTTGTCTAGTCATGAATTCTCGTATTAATTTTCAATAAGGAGAAAATGCGAAGTTATACTTGAGTTTCAGTCAAAGTTGTTTAAAGCACGCTCTTCGGCATTTCGTAAAGTAGATGCAAATTTTATCGCTTGTCTTTAAAAGCATTTTTTTTTAGTTCTTTTTCTTTCAATTGGTATTTTAATTGGTCGGCGCTTTAAAAGAACCGTTCTTGATATTTATTCTAACAGACTTCCTTTGAGGTGAGAAAGAGATGGGAAATTAATTCCGCGGTTTCATAAATAGAACAATTGCTATGACCCAAAAGAATGAACAGTTTACATGTAATTTTGACCAATAAACTTCACTTCCACTAAAAGTATGTAAAGTGTCCCTCGTAAGAGTGAGCACAGTAATCATTGCGTTTATAACTCAAAAAGCAACATGCAAAGGGATTTTATTACCTTAATCAAAAGAACGCTTATTTTTCAGGGGGTTCCAAATCCGCTGTAACCCCGGGCCCAGTTCTGGGAGGATACAGCTATACCCTACTAGCAGAGATATTTCGTTGCTCTCTAACTTAGCGCTATCGGAAGTATTTCGCGACTATTCCGTCTTGTTCACCTCGAACAATATACGTTTTGACAAACGTTTGCAAACGTTTGCAAAAACGTAATCCTTCCTTGTACTTGTACATGACTTTAACATCTTCAGTTCCCACGGCCTGCTCCCGTCTGAGCTTGTAGCGAGCGGTGATATAACCCGAAGGTCGTGGGTTCAATCGGCCACCCTGGTCAGAGTTTTTCTCTGTCCTTTTGTGGGCCCATTTCCGTTAGTAGGGCTAACGCTCACATGGTTCATATCGGGTAGAAAACTAGCACTTAACATTACACTCTAATCAGTTAAGTCTGTTGCAATATAAGTGCTATACGGTCAACGTTTGCAAAAAACGTAATACTTCCTTGTACTTGTACAGGTTCATTGCTGTGACTTTAACATCTTCAGTTCCCACGGCCTGCTCCCGTCTGACCTTGTAGCTCAGTTGTAGAGCACCGGTGATTTAACCCGAAGGTCGTGGGTTCGATTCCCACCCTGGTCAGAGTTTTTCTCTGTCCTTGTGTGGGCCCATTTCCATTAGTAGGGCTAACGCTCACATGGTTCATATCGGGTAGAAAACTAGCACTTCACATTACACTCTAATCAGTTAAATCACTCAAATGTTGGTTTCAGAGGAGAGGGGAAAACCGGATTACCTGGAGAAAAACCTCTCAGAGCAGAGTAGAGAACTAACAAACTCAACCCACACATGGCGTCGAATCCGGGAATCGATCCCGGGCCACACTGGAGGATAGCGAGTGACCTCACCACTGCGCCAGCCTCCCGCTGGGTATGCAGATTATACCGTCCTTAAACCCTCTGCCTCTAAGAGTGACACGTATAGATTTTACTCTAACGTCAGATGATTTGACCCGTCCATGGGGGCCCGTTCAGTGTTGAAAGGGATGACGACTGTATCATTTGCATACCGTGAGTATGTCATCCATACGGCAACAATTTATCCTCAGTTTTAACACTCTTGGAGTTAGTTCAACCTTTCACTTGGTGACCAGATGCTCATCCAGTTCATCAGCAGTTAAGAAATAGAAAACATGTACCGTGTTTCTATCGAGTTATAGAAACACGAGTGAAAGTTTGGGAAAACGAGAAGTTTTTCCACAGCTTTTTCGAGTTCTCCCAAACTTTCACGAGTGTTTCTATAACTCGATAGAAACACGGAGTACATGTTTTCTATTTCTTTTAGAAAACAACTCGACGAGAAAAAGTAAAACAACTTGTTAACTCTAATTATGATATCAAAATGTAAATTCTCTTTGCTTGCGCCATCACTACGTTAACAGCTCGTGCTAGATCTGTCTCCATCGAGTTATAAAAACACGATTTTTAACCAATCAGCGCGCGTATATTTTAGGACTGTTTTCTAACTGCACATTGACATATACTATATTCCAAATTAGCTATAAAGTAACATAATGGTGGCCTTATAATAGAAGAAAAACATTACAAAATAGTACGTGACCGTAATATTTCCAAGGAAACAAGATATCCACGACTCTCACCGGATTTTCTTGATAGTGAACTGAATGCCTGATTGTCCACCAGTCCTGTGTCCATTCCCACACATTCCCTAACATGTTATGAAGGCCGTAACTGTTGGCTGAGAATGCAGTGACTGGTGCTGTGCCAGCATACCCATCCTGTGCTGAATCGTGAGTGGGAAATGTTCCTTGCCATGTATTTGCCATGTAGCGGCCATCTTTTTTCAGCTTGTTGCCCCAGGAATACTTTCTGGTGATAAATCAATAATTTTAAGTTTACTGTCGCCAATAATGTTTGCACAGGCAGCCTGAAACCGAAACTGACAAAGTGGATGGGAGTCCACCATATTGTTGTATGTGACCTCTTACATGTATTGTATGTCATAAAAAGCAACTATGATTGACAGTAGTCAAAATGATTTGAATTTGAACTTGAGAGTTTACAACATTTACTCAGTAATTACTCATCAGTGGTGGATGCTTTAGGGATGAAAGGGTTAATTATTATTCTTATTGTTGTTTAGAAAGACTAGCCCAAAGCCCACCTTCATGCTAGCACAGTCTAATGCTAGCCCTGAAAGCCAATTCAGAGAAGGTAGCTCTCTGAATCAGCTCCCATGAATTGCTAATTACTAATTTCTACAATAAAAAATGGGAGTCACCGAGTTCATTTTTGAGACATAGTAAGTAAAGTCAAAATTTAATATAATAATAAAGCACTTTTGGGTGTTTTGGAGAGCTTTCATGTTGTCAAGGTAACATATTGCATCACAATAGTGGGTGCATTTTGTGAAGCAATAATTACCCGGTATTGGTGTTTCGTACAGTAACATAACATTGCTGTTACATGATACACTATCGTAGTTATAACCCTTCTAATAAGAAGGTTTCTTATAAGTGGTAGTGGTGAAACTGGTTCCATGCAGCCACCTTAAACCCGAAAGGCTTGGTTTCTAGGCATCACATCAATGGTTAAAGGAAAATAAGAATAGCTAGGTCAAGGGTCAATTAACATTAATTTTCATTTTTCTCACTTGTTTTGCAGTCCTGCTCTACAGGCATATTCCCATTCGGCTTCTGTTGGGAGCCTCTTACCCGCCCAGCTACAAAATGCAACTGCATCATTCCATGAGATGTGAATAGCTGGATGATCCATTCTGAGATCAGAATATGCATTTGTCTGAGACATTTTATTTTTAAATTAGCAAAAACTAACAAGGCTTGCTATGCAATATTTCATCACCTTAATTCAACAAAGAAGATAATTAATTTTAGTACTGTTATGATCTTGTCTGTTACAGGCCACAATGCCCTGTTGTTAAGTCACTGTCACTGTCATGGCAAGGTACAGTGTAATGCATGGCCAGCTTGTAACAAAGGCCTAGCAGATAAAAGGTACCGGTAACACATAGCTCTGTCACGTGTCACGCAGAGATCTGCAAGCTTTGTTGTTGATTTTGTAGCCAATCAAAGTTTGTTTCATTGAATGACAGATTCAGTCATCCAAACTGGGGAACAAGGTTGCGATTCTCTCATTTTGTTCACTACAATTTAATGAGTTCTCTTTGGTTTAAGCAGAGCATTTGCAGGTTTTCTTAGTTTTTCCATTAAGAAACTGTGTTGGTTTGTCTAAATAAACCTTGGAAATCTGTGTAGAACACCAGGAGTCTACAGCTCACACAAATTAATCCTCACCAAAAAATATATCTTTTTACCTTCTTCTTATGTGAGAATCAGGTCCTTCTGGATTTCGCCAATTAGCACCTTTAACTGGAAGCCACCATGGGGCTGCAGCAACCTGACGTGACATAGAAAAAAAGTCCCTCACTTGCTAAGTAACACCGGGCTGTTACGCTGGAGGTCGTGAGTTCAACTCCGGCCGGACCAACACTCAGTGTCTTTAAATAACTGAGGAGAAAGTGCTGTCTTTGTAATTACATCTGCAAATGGTTAGACTCTCTAGTCTTCTCGGATAAGGACAATAAGCCGAAGGTCCCGTCTCACAACCCTTCAATGTTCACAATCCTGTGGGATGTAAAAGAACCCGCACACTTGTCGTAAAGAGTAGGGCATGTAGTTTCCGGTGTTGTGGTCTGTCTTCTGTGGTGTATCATGGTGGTTAACCTCGCACGGGACCTATGTCTATTGTTACTCCACTATGTATGTATTCATACTCAATCCGTAAATAAATAATAAATATTCATCCTTTACATTTCTTGCCTGCACACATGCCGCATCTCTCAACAGCTGAACATTTACACTATTATGGACATATGCAAGATATCATCTGCCTGATAACAACTCACTGCTTGGTGAATATCTTTCTTTATTTCTTCACTAATCTTTCCTTCAAGCACAAAGGAGTCACCAAACTTTTCAGCCTGTAACACAAAATCAGATAATAATGACAAAAAAAAACCAAGAGTGTTATAACTGTGTAGGACCATAATTGTTAATGTGAAGATGATAAAATTAATTTCTTAAAACTGCACTGATGAGAAATAAAAATATTGAGCTTTGTACTCTGCTAGCTAAGAGTCATGATAACAATGAAATTAATAAGGGCGTGTGTCCATCGAGTCTGGGAACTGAGACAAGCAATTCTCTAAATACAGTGCCAATTTTGCTCCCATACCACCTGTTTCTTGGACTAACATGACTTAAAAATGAAGCCAGAAGAAAATATGACACTATAGACAAACCTGAAACAGCTTTCAAAAGGTGCATCAGGAGTTTGTTTTAATTCAGTTGTACCAGCTCCAAGCTACATGAATAACCCTTCACGTTGAACTCAGTGAAGTGCCTTACACTGTAAAACGCTAGCTATCAATTTGCATCCAAGTTTTCACCTCCCTTCCTCCGACCATCTCTCACTAAACTCTGGTTAACCTTGTTACAGATGAAGGAGTAAACCTAAATTGAGCTGGGAACTCACTGTTTCTCAAACTGTACACATTTTGCATACTTACAAATGCAATATTGTGCTACCGGTAATGGACAAATTAGGAAAATCAGGAATGTTTCTATTTTTAGATGGGGGAAGATTTCAGCCATGATTGGCAGTCCTGTCATATGAAAAAATCGCCATTACAGTTTTTCTTTTTTTCTTTATACCCTCCATTCAGAACTCGCACATTTTCTTTTCCTGCTCACATTATTCCTTGTCCCAGTCGAGAGCCTGGAACAGGCTACAAGAAACACAAAAATTTATTTGTACTGTTGACAGGAAAACACAGTAAAAAAATGTTTTAATTCCCTGTTACTGGACATGTAAACCTGAAAATTGGGCATCCTTTCTTCCTCTAGGAAAAGTCTGTGAGGACCAATTTACATGGTACGATTTTTTGTCACAAAAATTAATTGCAACAAGCTTACAACAGGCCTACAACATGACTTATGATTGTCACGGCGTATTAAAGCATGTTTTAAAATGCTACGACATTTTTATGATGTACCATGCCAATCGTAAGTCAATTGTCATAGCCCTGTCTCAAGCAACAAAATCGTACCGTGTAAATCAGCCCTAATAGATACCTGAGATTTTCCCGATAGTTGTTTAAAGAAAAAAAACAAAAACAGCAGTAGACTACATGTAGTAACCTTTGTGGCATGATTATGATGCTGAAGCAAGAATCCCCCTACAGGAAGGGGTTCCTCTCCACTAACTGAAATAATAATAATCTCTAGAAAAGTGGGTAAGTGGGGGGAGAATATTGTGTGTGTGGATGGTGAGTTGGGGAAAATCATAGCCACTGAGGAGCCACTGAGGAGCCACTGAGGAAGAGAAGTTAACAAAGCAAACTCTCAACCTCACAGTGGAGTTGAATTCTTTTGCCGTAAGCACAGCTGACGTTTATTGGAGACCTTGCAAGTGTTTGGAGAGAAGGGAAAATTTTTGCCAGCTTTTTCTTTCATGTAAGTAACCAGGTATCCATTTTTCTTTATTTTAAACTATAATTTTGCTTCAGTAATCATATTATACACCTGGTAAGTGTGTTTTTGGTATTAAGTGTTATTCCCATTTTTGCTTGATTGGCTCTGCAGTTTTGGTCGCGTCAGTCTGCCCATGGTTTTGGTGTTGTTTTTTCTCCTGGTTTTCCGTTTATTCTTTTCTTTTTCCTTTCTTGACTCGGCACGAAAGGGTCGGGTAGAGGTACAGCACTGGACTAGAAACCCCCTTGCTTGGTTGTACTCTACCCCTGAAGATTCGCAGCCAATTACGAGCCTAATGGTGTTGCAGTCAGCTTTTCTTTACCTTTGGGTTGTTTAGATTTGCCTCATTTAATACACCTGTGTTTCATTTTGCATGGGATTTCTTTGGGTTTTAGAGCTGCCCTTTCCTGTTTTTTAAGAATGAATAATTTTCATGTTCAAATATTTGTTTATCCCTCTTACCGGTACTTGATTTAGTTTCTTGTACATGTACTATCTGGCTGTTTCTGAAATTAAAGTTTTTATTTTCACACAGAGTTTGTTTTGTTTTGCTAACTCCACTGTGAGGTTGAGAGTTCGCTTTGTAAATTTCTCTTCCTCATTTTAGAGACTCATTTTTGGCTAGGATTTTCTCTCAACTCACCATCCACACATAATACATTTTCCCCCCCCCCCCCCCCCACCTTACCCGCTTTAGTAGAGATTATTATTTCAGTTAGTGGTTAGTGGAGAGGAACCCCTTCCAGTAGGGGGATTCTTGCTTCAGCACCATAATCATGCCACAAAGGTTGCTAGTCTATTGCTGTTTTGGTTTTTTTTCTTTAAACAACTACCAGAAAAATCTGAATTGTTTGGAAAAATGTCAAATCTCCCAATCATCTGTGATTTTCCAGTGGTTAGGGCGCTTGCGTTGAGATCCGGAGATCCCGGGTTCAAGACCCGCTCTGACCACTCGTTGAATTTGATCCTGGTAGTCCCTGGTTCAACTTCCCAGCTGCACTTGCAAATAGGCAACTGGTTTGCCTCCAGCCAGTTGGGATTCTTAACAGCTGTTGTTGTTGTTCTGTTCTGTCGTTTCGTCGTGTTTCATTGGCCCTGAAAAGCCCCTAAGGGGAGCGGTCAATTAAGTATGTATTGTATTGTATTGTATTTTCCAGGCAATTTAAAGTTAAAGATATAATTAACTGATATAATTATTTCACTACCAATCACATGACAAGCAACCTTATTTTCCAAACCTCTGTCACATGACCGGTGCTGTTCACAAATAGTTTGAACTCCGCATTGCTGACTTCATAAATATCCATATAAAATGAGTTTACTCTCACTTCTCTAGCGGGTCCTTCACCATCCATTGGCAGAAATGGTTTGTCAGTACCCATGATAAATTTCCCACCCCTGATTAAAACCATGGAGTTTGTCCTTTTAAAATCAGCTGATTTCAACTCCATCTCATCTTCCTTATTTTCTCTGTCTTCAATTTTTTCTTTCTCCTTCATAGAATTGTTACGCTTTAATGTAGAGCACCCACAATCTTTTTTACCATCGTTCAAATTGCGAAAGTGAGAATTCATCAAACTCCTTCCATAAATGAAATTTGGACAGGTATCTTGATTTGTAAAAACCATATTCGCGAATAGATGCAGTCCAAATAGAAATTCCCTCCACATGATATCCTTTGAAGGAGCAATTTCACGAAATAATGTGAACTAGAAAGACTATAAATCATCCCATTCCATAGAGTTCCAATTCTTCGGTTTGTTGTTCTTAGCGGCCTCGCCTCTAGAGCCGTCATTCTAGCGAACAGCGGCTGTACCTCAACGTTCATATATGGTACATTACATTGTGACGATAAGGGATAATGGCTGCCAAAGGCGATGTGAGAGCTAGCAGTATTTCTTTCATGTTTTTGATGTTATTTCGTGATTCCCATTTGTTTAAACGTACTTTCACTTTCTTAAATAGGGATTGAGAAACGCAGCGGAACAAGCAACGCAAGCGGGCGAGGAATTTAGTAACGTTTACTATGAAACGTTTGATAAACGCCGCCACGTGAGTTGACATTCGTTTTCTGTTGCGCAGTTCGTTGGGGTTTTATGAGGACCTTATTCTGTCCTTTTTTTGTTTGAAGCTTATGTCAAAACTGTATTCCTCCGACACGACAATTGTGTGGAATGGTAATGTCGTGAAAGGTGGCTCCGAAGTTGTCACTGAGTTCTTCAACAGTCTTCCTGCTACAGAACATACGCTTCACACTTTGGACTGCCAGCCCGTGTCAGGTATCATGTGTCCTTTTCTTTTTCTTGCGGTTAGCAGTGATAAACCTAAGAGTACATCCACAGAATTCGAGAGTGAATCAGGTTTTCTTGCCAGCTACCAAACAACATTGACGAGTAAAATCGTCAGGCATAATTTAGACAGAGTAAAATCTACCACCACCCAAGGGCACTGGAACACTAAAAAAAAATTAGTGTGGAATACTTAGCGACCTGATACTCACCAGCTTTAGGAGAAGAGCAAGCAAAAAATCAGGGTTACCCCCAAGCCAGTAAAGAAGAGTAACTGCTGGCTGGCATTGTCTCAATCCTAACCTTGCCTAAATTCCATTTATCCACATCAGGAGCATAAATAGGCCAGTTCACGCTCTTGATTGCATCATGGGTAATCAGGGCAACATGGCAGGAAATTCAAAGCAAAATATACTGTACATGACTCTACTTTATAGACTTTTGCCTTCACAAACCAAACAAATAAGTTCATGTTCACAACTGAGATGAACTAGACTTGGTATCCGTTCTTTGGAATTCCTAAATATTGCTTTTTTTGTCTCCATACATTCTCTGTAATGTATGGCAGAAACTCTTTTTTTTTTTTTTTAATAATTTCTACAATAGCCATTCTCTCCAAATTTATTCAGCCGCACCTTTGAATGTCTATCTTCTGTTTTGGAAAATAAAAAACCCAAAATTGTGTATCATGAATTCTTTTCATCATTTTGAACTTCCTTACAAACCTTTGAATTTCTCTCAATCTTGCCCTGATTACCCATGATGCACTCAAGAGCGTGAACTTGTCTATTTTAAATGAGGGTAGTCAACACAATCACTAGAAGTCCCAAAAGGCTAAGCATTTTTGAAGTCTGTGTTTAGAGTTTGACCTTTACACACACACACACTAAAACAAATTTCTCTCCTTGTGTCTATCCTTACAGTTCTGCTTTTGATACCAAGGATTTTGCTTTTGTGTATGGATAACATCAGAAAACATCCACCAAAACGTCATGCAACATTTCCTTACATTTTATGCAACACACATTGGAACTGGGCGTCGAAGGGAAATTCCTTGGTATCAGACACAGAGCCAAGAGAAAGGAAACTGTGACAATTGGGACCTTTAGATCGGAGGACGACTACAAGTACGAATTTTCCATTCTGAGCATATGCACTTTGAAAAATGTCAACCTCCAAACCTAATGCGCATGCTGACTGAGCCACCGTGCACCAGTGGCTCAGTTGGTTGAGCATTGGGCTGTTACATGGGAGGTCACAGGCTTGAACTCTGGCCAGATCAACACTCAGGATCTTAAAATAACTGAGGAGAAAGTGCTGCCTTTGTAATTTGATCTGCAAATGCTTCAAGTCTTCTCGGATAAGGACTATAAACCGTGGGCCCTGTCTCACAAATATCTTCTGTTCATAAGTTCCCTGTGGGACGTTAAAGAACCCACACACTATTTGAGAAGAGTAGGGGATGAAGTCCCCGGTGTTGTGGATGTCCTGTTCTCTCCAGCAGAAGTTGCCAGCTTGGTGGTGATGTCTCTAGAAAGGCTAGTGGTATTTGAGGCCACCAAGCCATAAGTCTTGAAGGGACTTTGCGGAGTGCTGGAATATGTACCCCCGTAGATGCTCAGTATGGAAAACTCGCAGTCGTCCTCAAAGTACGATCTAAACGTCCATAATATTTGGTCACAGATCCCAGGAGTACCAGTATATTTAGGTGTGAGTATTGATTTTAAAAAAAGTTAACCCCTCAATGAGTAACCCTGTCACAGTACTTCAAAAACTTATTAATTTCTTATGAGCCGAACAGCCTAAAATGCCACGTGCATGAGCTTTTACCCTGATAAAACACTCCTCATTAGAATTCTTTATAATTTATAAAGAATACAGTAGTACCGGTAATTGGTAATGAGGCCTGGCTTGTTTTTCTTGTATACTAATATCTTCAGCTCACATTTTGCTCCATTGTCGAGACTCCAGAGGGACACATTGGCCGTTTTTATACTAGCGACGCATAATTCGTCTGGGACGAACTTGGGCAAACATTTTTTCTGCGTCTGTTAAATTCGTCTAGTATAAAGACGGCCACAAGACACATTATGCATCTGGACGAAGAATCTATTTTAGTGCGTCTTCGAAGACGCACTAAACTGGAAAGTTCGTCCAGACGCATTATGCGTCTAGTGCCCGTCCTTATACTAGACGAATTTAACAGACGCAGAAAAAATGTTTGCCCAAGTTCATCCAAGACGAATTATGCGTCTCATATAGTTCGTCTCGTCTTTACACTAGACGGATAACATGAGAGACGCATAATTCATCTGGACGGATTATGCTTCTCTAGTATAAAACGGCCATTTTTTGTGGAATGGTTTTGAAGCCGTTCGATAAACTTGCATGTCCCGTTTTATCAGGTCTAAAACCGTTCGGCTTCATCTCTTGCTTGTTTATTAAACAGTACTTGAAATTTGGGGATTTTAGCAGCTTGCCTACAGTAGTTAGTCCTATGGGTATGGCTTTTAATCACTCTCTCTTTTCTTTGTTTTCTTCTTTTAACATATTTCTAATGAAGAAATCAGTTTTCTTCATGTAATAATATTACATTTACCACAAAGGGAAATGTTGCCTCCTCGAGGTTATCCTGTGCTAAATGTGTCCTTTCCGTATGTCTGCAGCCCCACAAACCTTGAATACCGGTATGACATGGAGTAAAATTTAACTACCGGTACACGTAAATCATGTCTGAAGATTTAGAGGACGGCATCTGTTGTTTACCTCTGCATTTTGTCCTGTCCCTTGATCAGAACATGCTAGAATGACATTGCTTTGATAAAGCTACTTCTTTCAAGGAAGGGAAAAATTTACCAGAGTTGTATACAGACTAAACTACAGTATACCTAGGTTTTTCACCCTTGGTTTGAATAGACCTTATTGGAGTTGAGCCTGCAGGCACATTTTCTTTTGTTAAAAACTACATGCAAAAGAGGATTAAGGGTCAATTTGATACAAAATGACCCTTTAGCCAGGTTTATGCGGCAAAACCGATGATAACTCCAATAAGGGCTAATGGCATGTCTGGCCTTGCACAAGCTACAGCAAACCACATACGGTACATGTACCAGTACATTAATTTTACTCTGAAAACATGTTCCAGGTCAGAGCAGAGAACCACCCCAATAATGATAACAATAATAATAACAATACTCTTTATTAGGTCAAGAAGAATAATACAATGCAGACATAACAACATAAGAGGACAAAACCCAAAAATAAAAATGGAACACTAGAATAAGGTTAAAAGAAATGTTTGTGCTGAGGAGCTAGTTAACCTAATTCTCTACTTGCACAAATCCCATAATTGGTTTCTTTTATTAGCTCAAGAAGAATAATACAATGACAGACATAACAACAATAAGAAGAAAAATAAAAAATAAAAATGGAACACTAAAATAAGGTGAAAACAAATTTTGTGCTAAGCAGCTAAGTTAACCTCATTCTGTACCTGCACAAATCTCATAATTGGTATTCTAGTTAGCTCCCCTAATCAAATTCAACCAGACTCAGCTCCCTTTTATCATGTGCCATCTGTTCCGGGAAATGGGTAATGCCAGAGGAGAGCTCTCATGCCTGCAATGCAACACACACAACCCAGCTCCACAACAACAACAACACCTTTCTACGGTCAAATTTTGTATTCTCCCTGCCTACACTTGTGGGAGGCGCGGTGGCCTCATGGTCAGTGCGCTCGACTGTGGATCGAGTGGTCTGGGTTCGGGTCCTGGCCGGGGACATCGTGTTGTGTTCTTGGGCAAGACGCTTTACTCTCACGGTGCCTCTCTCCACCCAGGTGTATAAATGGGTACAGGCGAATTTAATGCTGGGGGTAACCCTGCGATGGACTAGCATGGCATCCATCCATTTTTTACCTGCCAACACTTGGTGACCTAATAATGCTTTGCACTGATGTACATGACTTTTTGCTTTACACAGCCTGGTTTGTAAAGTGTGACCACTAGTGTTGAAGAAATTCACCAGCCTAGCAAATTCGAAAAATTGGTTTACTAGTTTAAGTTACTTATCTTAACTGTGAACACTTTCTTCTTTTGGGGCTGTTTAATGAGCTAGGGTTATTTATGAAACTTTTATGAAGTTCTCCTTGCTTTAAAAAGGGATCCAACCAACACAGCAATGTTGCCATAAATTAAACTACCTGTCTTGTTTTTTTTTTTCTCCAGATCAAGCGATTCCAGGTCAAACTACTGTTCTAGTCGTTGTTGAAGGGTTAGTTAAATTTGATGGCCATAAAGCAGAACATTTTTCACAGAATTTTCTATTAACTGCAGAAGGAGGAACAGTGTGGAAAGTGGCAAGTGACTGCTTCAGGTTTATATCATGATGTCAGGGAGTTTACAGTGTTGTCTTAAAAGCTAAAATACTGGTTGTGTGTGTGCAGTGAACATTCCTGGAAAGTCCTTCATGCATCAGCAATGATCCACAAGCTGGAGTTGGAAGCCCAAAAGAGAGTCCAACATCACAAAATAAGTGGAATGATGACCCTTCCATACCAATCATACAAAGTGTACGTTTCAGTATATAGCTTATTAGACATGTAATCAAGCAAAGGATATTGTTATTATTATTTATCGTCACCCCCACTCATCTTCTTCTTACTGTCACAGTCTTTGCTGGGGTGAATTTGTGCATCAGCCAGGGCATGTAGTTCTGCTTCTGCTCATCATCTGGAGTGCGTGCCACTGATTGCCCAAGCGCCCTCTCTCGCAATGACTGCTGTACTGCTGAGACTGGTGGAGTGTTCAGACTCTTAAAATAGAATTTGCGTAGGCAATCATCCATGGCCGCATTGTGTTCACCAAAACCCATTTCTGTTTGACAGGTGATAAACATGGGACACCGAATTTCTTGTGGACGAGAGTTTTTGTATTTCCGATTATGTGCTGTAAGTCCCCCTTGGGTCAAAACTTTCCATGCAGCCATTTCAATTCAAAAGCTTCACATGTGCTTCATCCATAAAGATTACTTGGGTGTTTTCGTCAACGAGACTCTTGTTGAAGACTTTATGTTTGGTTATCATTGCGATATACCTGTCAACGGAAAAATACAAGCAATTTCAATAAACTTCACGCACTCTCGTTGTGAGAACACTCTACTTTTTCATATGCTCATTTTAGAGGAGGAATAAGGAATAACTCAAGCGTCCACCTCAAAAGTCCAAAATCACTTTTCAATTTGTCATATAATTTCTAACTGATAAATCACTTGAAACAAAAACAAAACAAGATACAAAAAGAAATCGCAAATACCTGGCAAGAATTATCCTAGTGATTGGCGTAAACGGGCTCGTTTTACCGCTGTTTGGCTCCCCAATTAAGCACATCATTTTTTCTTTGTGTTGCTTTATTCCGACATTTAGAAGGCGCAAGTAAT
>NC_090891.1:43744180-43754180 GCF_036669925.1 Montipora capricornis | reverse complement strand
TTGACGTTTTCCTCTTTTGCCTTCTTGATCATTAAAGTTACAACCACATGTGTTTCTGTCTGATACCAATCAAACCTAGACACACAATTTCAGAGGTTACATAAAACACTAGGACAGGTTACAAGTAACCGTAGTATCCCTTGCAGGCATTTTAGTGTCATCAAAAATTCATGCAATCTTCCTCCCCACAAACGGCTGCTCACATTTGAAAAACCTCCCTTTCCCTTTGTAGTCTTTGTGCCTAGGAGACCACCGCAGACATCAAGGGGATTGTTCCTGAAATAGGTAACCCAAATAGAGATTGGTCGTAACACTTGATAGGAATGAAAAACCGTCCTTTCCCTTTTGTTGTCTTTGTGCCTAGGAGACCACCACAGACATCAAGGGGATTGTTCCTGAAATAGGTAACCCAAACAGAGATTGGTTGTAACACTTGATAGGAATGTTTTTTCGAATGTGAGAATGAAGCCATTCGTGGGGAGGAGCATTGTGTGAAGACACTAAAAATGGCTGCAAGGGAGAATAGAAGTGACAGATGATCAAGCAAAAACTATCACATCTTTAGCCATACTTGTGGAAAAGGTGTAATATGCCAAACAATCTTGACTATTCCACAAATTTAAAAAAACCAGATGTAAGAACAGGGTTGACAAAACTAGTGGGACCATTGTAGACAGAAAGATGAACATAAAGAGCATTTATTTGCATTGCAAGTTTTAGTTTACCGTGGTTTTGGAGGTGCCGCAGGAGCCTGGGGTTGTTCATTATGAGCCTGAGCCTCTAAAACTGAAGATACTGGTACTGAGAAATCAGCAGTACTTGAGGAGTCCGCAACAGAGGAAACCACTTCACTACCTGGAGCCTGCTTATCAGTGCTAGTACTTTCTCCTGTCTCCGGTAGTTGTGATTCATCCCCACTGGCCATGCCAACAACCTAAAAGAAAATGCAAAGTACAAATTCACAGTGCATATTTCTTTACAGTGCGGCGTGTCTTACCGCGGCCACCTAACAAGGTTTTTTACAAACTGTCTGCCAATCAGGGTGTGCAAAGTTCACACGGTTGTAAGTTGATCACCATTGCATGGGTAAGGCGTGTTGCATTGTAACCCATTGACTCCTGGGAGTGAGACTTAACAGGTTTTACTCTGATCTGTCTAATGCCAGACAATTTTATTCATCCACTGGGGGTCCTAGTCAGGGTGTTTGAGGTGTCAATGGGTTAACCAGTCAAAAACTATGCCCCCCCCCCCCCCCAATTAATCCATTGACTCCTGCGAGTGAGACTTACAGATTTTACTCTGTCTGATGCCATACTTTTTTTTTTTTAACTGTTTTTTTGGTTTTTACTTCCAAAAAAAAAAAAAAAAACACACACACACACAACAGTAGCACTTAATACGATAATACGAAGACCCAAAAGGGGGGGTGCAAACAGGACGCGAGGTCCCATGCAAGGCACTGTGACCCCTTTACTTGTTCACTGGGGGTGTCGTACCGTGCCTGAGGAGTCAATGCGTTAATGCCTCTAACATACTGAACAAGTTTATTGCAAATTTTTTCTCCATATCCTACAAGAATTTTTTTCATGATAGTACATGTATTATAATGTTAATTATTGCAATTTAAAGAATTCATATGCAGTAATTATTCTGCACTGTCTACTTAGCTTATAGTGGGAGAGCCACCTAGCTATAGTTTATATACTGCCATTATATCAGATACCGGTATATGTTCATATTGTATCTGATGTTTACAACAAGAATATTTTTCTGTTTCCTTTGTTTTTATTTCTGTCAAATGCTTTTGTGTAGTTTACATAATTATTGCCTGAAATGTGGAATTTCTGGTATAAAATACAACACCCTTCTCCTTCACAATTTTTTGTCAACATTCATTTCGTACAATACCTTTTCTGCGGCGTCTGCCCCAGGTTTTGCTTCACTTGCTTCTGAATGTTGGAAATCAAAAGTAACTATTGAAATCCATTCAATGTACATTAAAATGTGTTTTTACCAAAAATACAGAGTTTATTGACTAATTATAACAAAAAGTTAGATAGGAATAACAATGGCCATTGCAAAAATTTCTTGTACAAATCTACTTACCATCCAGTTGAGCATCACATTTCCCAACCCATGTCTGTAATTCCTTGTTCTCTTCTGCAAAATGAGGTTAACCTCAAGTTCTATGAATGACTACAACAGCAATCTGTCCCCTCAACATTATTAGCGAGCTTACGCAACAGGATGGCTGGAAGACTCAGGACGGTAGAATGGCGAAAAAATGTCGCGCGAGACTGTGTATTACCGATCATACGCGACATGTTTTTGTCATTCTGCCGTCCTGAGTCTTCCAACCGTCCTGTTGCGTAAGCTCGCTATTATCAAATAGCCCACAGGTGACCCAGGCACCGTAAGGGTTTGTACGAGAATCCCGCTAGCAGACTAAAAAAGATAATTATATGCAAAGTTTTCGAAAAGAAGACATACGTTATCGCCTTGGCGACTTTCTCACTTTTTGTGTGGTTATTTGCCTGATTTATTGTGATTTACATGCAAGAGATTTCTCAGCTTCCCTGGTTGTCACTTGTACCAAAATGAAGGATGTATTTTGGTACGAGTTGAAAAATGTGAGCTATCACTGACAGAATTAATTAAGACAATTTTCTAAAATACTGTAATAATAATGTACAAACTCGGACCAATGGATGAAAAGGTTAACCCTTTCCCTCATACGAGTGAAACTTCTAGATGTCAGATGTCTAACAAACAAAAGTTAATTTACTTGTCAATGGAGCCCAGTTCAGGGATAAAAGTGTTAAATGAATACAAGACAAAAATATTCTTCCAAAAGAAAATTCCAACTTACAATCTTGGAGTGCATTGCACTTACTCTTTTTTTAAATTCTCCTGACTTCAGATGGATATTAGCAAATGAATATAAAAAATCCAGACAGAGAAGGCAGTACTTGCAAAAATAATATTATAAAGACAAACTAGTATGGCAAACGTTGAACTTACTGTCAAGCTGTAAGGCATCAAAAAATGACTGTTTAGCAGATTTGTAATCCCCAAGATTAAAGAAAGCCAGCCTATCAATTATTAATAATATAACGCAGAAGAAACATCAATTCTATGATGGTAATACTATATAATGATGATGATGAAAAATAATTTATTTGCTGCAATGCAAACATACATTTGGAGAGTCAGGGTGGTTTAGTGGTCATCAATCGTGCCTCCCACCTCTGTGACCCAGGTTCAACTCTGGCCTTGGGTATGGGCTGAGTTTCAGTCGATCTCAACCTGACTCTGAGGGTTTTTCTCTGGGTACTCCGGTTTTCCTCCCTCCTCAAAATCGACTCCCAGTCAATTACCTCTGGCTGGGTTTGCGGTGCTCCGAGATCAGACATGGATTGTATTCACATGCATTCGGTCCGATCCCATTGAGCCGGTTGATCCTGAAAAGCCCTTGTAGGGAGCCATCAACTAAGCGCACATTTACATGTACATTAATTTTACATTTACATCTGCTAAGCAGTTTTATTCACTTATCAAATTCTCATAATAAACTTTACTAACTCTTCAACTTCTCATAATTTGGTTTATTAATTTAGTATGAGAAGTCCAAATACAAAAAAATTACATTGACCCTTCAGAGCCACTCACTAAAGCTATGTAGTCTGGCATTTGTACTTTATATACTACTCATAATAATGATAACGATTTATATAATAGCAATCATATTATAATGTAACTTATAAAACACCAATATAAACTTCCAAAAACTTGTTCAAGAGTACTGCATAACACAGCAGCCTAGTGTACAAATGCACATGTCCAGAATTACCCAACGAAAGAAAGAAAGAATTTTTATTACTTATTTATACATACATACCGGTCATAATGGTATATTTAGTCGACAACTCCCCATATCTATAGGGGCTTTTCAGGGCCAATGAAATAGTGAAATTGATCAAACAACAGAACAGAACAACACCTTTTAAGAATCTCAACTGACAGCAGGCAAACCAGTTAGCTATTTACAAGTGCATAAATTCAAGAAGTTTAACCAGGACTATTTAGTATTAGGATCAAATTCAACAAGTGGATAGGCTGGGTCTCCAGATCTAACGGCAAGCACCCTAACCACTAGGACGTACTGCCGTTGTTGTTATAATGAAAACTTAAATGAGTCTTATACCCTTTTCTTGAATGTGCTTTGGTGTTTGTTGGGTGTAACCTGACAGCTGAGGAGGCATCTGCAACTGCGTCTGTGAAAACAAAGTGGTCAGAATCTAATGTTTGATGCACCAGAGTGATTATGCTACTGACCTTTGGGTCAAATGTAAGAGTGGCCATAAGTGCACATTTTCAATTCAGAACAAGTGCAATTGCTTTGGAAAGCAAGTTTTGTTTTTAAGCGTGCATGTTCAGGAGGAAAACTTGTTTACATGAGGATGGTCACATACCCATATACCAATCTAAAGGTTGCAAATAATAGGTCAATTTTCACAAAGGATTGAGAGGCCTCGCATCAAAAAAGCACACTATGTCCAATTAACTGCACCATTAATATTAGAGACCTTACACAAGGATGACAAGGATGCCACTGAGAATGTTGTCTAAAAGTATTATTTCCAGCAATCTCCTTTTTCCCACATTAATTGCTGAAAGTTTACTTGGTTTTTTGCTTGGTGACAGCAATGGAGCTCTCTCAACAGGTAAGCAATACTTTTTGCTTCTTGTCTCGTCATTCGAAACTAGAGTAAGGTAGGATTACGTAGTCATTTCAGTGATACAATTAAACATGCATTTCCATGATGGGATCTCCCACTGATCACTGAAGGTTCTTCCCTAACCCCAAAATACCGTGGATCTTTATGCACTTGAGACGTGAGAGCGAAAAAATAACAAACAAATAAAGCAAAAGGTGGTAAATTATTTTCTGAAGTACACTTTTACTATTCCAGCATGGAATGTTGATAGGTGACAGACAGGATCAAGAATTGTGACTATTATCGCCCTTGTTTAATTAAACTGGAAAAATGTGATTGCTTTTATTCAATTCGTTTACAAATACAATGTTTACTGTCATAAGGCACACACCAGTTTTTTGGTAAGTCATCTGTGGCACGTTTACATGTTTTAACTGAGGCAGACCACTTGACTTCAAGGTTAATTAATTAATGCTGGGCTTTTGAAAAAATGACTCTGACTACTAACTTTTAATGTTGGGAGCCCGAAGGGCTTCCAGAAAATCTTCATAGGCAGCAGCCTTGGTCACGGATACCTTTGTAGTGTATGAGGTCAGCTGACTTAAGATGTAAAACACCGAGACATAATGCAAAATTCAACGTAAAATTAACAAGTGAACAAGTTGTTCTTAATTTTGTAATGGTGAGTGAGACTAAGAAGTGCGATCTGCCTAAATAATTAATACCGACAGTCCTTAGGTTGTGATTGATTATTTTTGAATGTCACTAAAACAATGTTGTTGTCATGGTGTCCAACTCACTGCACATAAATACACTCCCAACCACCGGCTTTTACTTCGGGTAGAAGAGCATAGAACACGTTATCAGAAAGGAATGCAAATGCGAGAAATTTACTCACAAATAATTAGTACATGGAAGTTTGGCAGTGTGGAAGTGTGGACGTTTGGCAGTGTGGAAATGTGGAAGTTTGGCAGTGTGGAAATGTGGAAGTTTGGCAGTGTGGAAGTGTGGAAGTTTGGCAATGTGGAAGTGTGGAAGTTTGGCAGTTTGGAAGTTTGGCAGTGTGGAAGTGTGGAAGTTTGGCAGTGTGGAAGTGTGAAAGTTTGGCAGTGCGGAAGTTTGGTAGTGAGGAAGTGTGGAAGTTTGGTAGTGTGGTAGCGACATAAACCCGAACACAAACCCTAACCCACACTGCCAAGCTTCCACACTGCCAGACTTCCACACTTCCACACTGCCAAACTTCCACACTTCCACACTGCCAAACTTCCACACTGCCAAACTTCCATGTACAAATTATTTGTGAGTAAATTTCTCGCATTTGCATTCTTTTCTGATGATGCGTTCTGTGCTCCTCTACCCGAAGTAAAAGCCCAACCACCATGGGCCTTAATCACACTGCAGACATGTTGAATTCCAAGGAATTGAAAACTTTTCTTTTGCCCCACCGAAACTAGTTCCCAGACATTTCAACTCGAGGTACAAAATCTTTTTCCTATGGCCAATATGGCCACCGAGCGAATAAGGCCCATTCTAGCATGTACCCATTGTACCATATTATGTTAATGAGTTATGACAGCTCTCACAGAAAACAGTTACTACGGAACAAAATTATTGTCAGACACACAAACCATTAAGACCGGGACACACTAGGCGATAAGTCGCTGCAACACGTCTCGGGGACAAGTCGCCCCAACAAATCGCCTTGTGTGACACGCTTAATTTCATGAAAATTGTTGTCGCTGCGGCAGAATTTTGTCGCCGCAATCAGTCGCACGAATTCAAACCAGTTTGAATTCGTGCGACTAGTCGCAGCAACAAAATTAGCGAAAGCAGCATTGTCGCATCATGTGTACAATTCCCACAACAAGTCGCTGCGACAAAATATAAATGAACCAATGAGAGAGCGTCATATGGTCAGCTATATTGAATTAGAAAACTAGTTCACATCCCCCTTCATATGAGATCACTGTGTGTGCTCCAAACAGGCGTCGTGTCGCAGCGACTTGTTTTGCAAGTAGTACACATGGAGCAACTTGTCGCAGAGACATGTCGCTGCGACTTGTCGCCTAGTGTGTCCCGGCCTTTAGGTATCTTAGAATCTTTCACTGCTACGAATATAACTAACTACTTCGAATTCTTTGGTGCAACGTTTTTTTTTTTTTAACATAAACCTCTCCAGTACAGAGATTTTTTTTTCCACCATGATAATAATTTTACAAAAACATAGTATTTTAATACCTTGAAAATGTCCAAGCTTCATATAAGCAGCTGCACGTTTTAAGTAGAACTCAGCATTGGATGCATCGAGCTCTATGGCTTCCGAGTATTTCTGCAATAGGATCATCGATAAGTTTTGTGCATATTTGTTTACAGTCTTGGCACAGGTGACAACGATATTTAGAATGAACATCTGAGTCCCCGTCTGTTTATTATTAAGCCAGCAAACATTATTATGACAGAGCTTAAAAACTTTGCTAACGTTAACTTAAGGTTGCAAGCACGTACGCTACACATCTACAACCAGACCTTCTAGCCCGTTTTGTTTTCGTTCTCACCTTGACAGCGAGGTCATAGTCGTCGTCAACGAAAGCGTCGTTTCCCTCTCTAAAAAAAAATCAGTGCATGTTTCAGAATTCCTGTTTCGTGCCACATTTTAGCGGAAAATGAGGGATACAAACCTCACAAACTCACTCGCCATTTTGTAACCAAGCCTTTTTGTGGGCTATTCACGCAAAAGCAGACTTTCGCGCGAGATTCAAACTACACCTGCCTAACCCGTCCCTCCACCCCACCTACAATAGGGACCACGCGGTCGTCAACGAGGACGCCACGCGTCCAGCGTAC
Organism: Montipora capricornis; assembly: GCF_036669925.1. Lineage (NCBI taxonomy): Eukaryota > Metazoa > Cnidaria > Anthozoa > Scleractinia > Acroporidae > Montipora > Montipora capricornis. The sequence continues at coordinate 43,746,618 of NC_090891.1, read as the reverse complement.
GGCGAGAGCTACTGAAATTTAAATTGACCAATCAGAATTCAGAGAGCGGGAAAATACTGTGCTGTCCGACGTCACGTCAATTGTTCGCAATTAAGGGTTTGAGGCAACTTTTTGTCAACAAACTTTGGCGCCAAACCGAGGTTGCCGGCGAGCGGCAATTCGAACTTAGGCTGTTATTTGTGCTTTTTCTAACTATGTTAAGACGAATTCAGAATGATATTTTCAAGTGTAAGAAGACATCAAAACTGTTTTGATAATGTATTTATTTTTGTTGCTTTCGCGAAAAAAGACTTCGGTGGCGTCCCCACGATAGGGTAGATCTACAACATCGTCGTTTGCGCATAGAAATGCACCGTTTCCGGTGAAAGGGAAATGATTGACAGGATAGCACAGTTTTGACTGCCGCGCGTGCTGCCGGCGCAGGTTCCGTAATACAAGGATTGGTTGAAAGAGGAAAAATGATCGTGTTGCACGTTGCTGCACGTACGGCACGCATTCTAGCACATTCTGCTCTACCTGCCCTTACATTTTCCATGGACTAACCAACTATAAATTCTGCTCTACTAGCGAAACGCGCTCCATTAATTTCCACATAACTTGCGAAACTAAAAACCTTATCTACATGATTCAATGCAACAGATGCCATCTACAGTACATAGGAGAAACTAAACGACGTTTAAAAGACCGTTTTAATGAACACCGCCGCACTTTAGATAACGCTAACACCAAATCCAAACCTACTACAGTCGCAGAACATTTCCTCTCCTCTCCCCACAACATCTCCAAGGACATGCAATTAATCCCTATCGAAAAAATATTTTCTAACAGAGACTCGATCCGTAAGGCCAGGGAAGCTTTTTTAATTTTAAAAGGCAGGACAATTGATCCCAACGGTCTTAAATATCCGCGAAGAAACGTATTAGATTTCAGTTTATTATTTTGTACATAGAAGCAATTCAATGTAAACTCTCATTGTACCTGAAGAAGGCTGGTTTGGCCAGCCGAAATATAGTACATCACTAAAATCAAATCTACGTTGTATCGGCTTTTGCTTAAATTTAGCACATAATCGCGCGTTTATCTGTACAACAACGACGTAAAATCTCCAAATTTGAAGTTTTGACGACAAATCGACCGTCCAAATAAGAATCTTTCATTTTTTATATTTTCTCTGAAACCGCTCGTACCAATTTATTTTTATAGGATATTTCGCCCACATTGTTCGACGCGAACGAGACGGCTATACCTCGAGAAACTTACGATAGTGCAAAGTTATATTTTGAGATGACGTTTTCCTCGACGTCACCGTAGTAGACGGCTAAGGCAACGCCACGAAGCAAGAATATTATTGGTTAAAAGAGGAAAATACTCGTGCTGCACGTGCCACACGAATTTCCGTGCATTTCTTTGCCGTACTACACAAAACAACAACGTGAAATCACCAAATTTTAGGTTTTGACGACGACTACATGAGCATATAACAATGGCCGTTTTCACACTAGGGGACGAACAATCGTCTGGACGCAACCTCGTTCTCAGGGCTTTTTCCCTTAGGAAATCGGCGGAGAAAAGCCCTGGCAACAAGGTTGGTCTGGACGGACAAATCGTCTGATGTGCAAACGGGACAAACGAATTTCTCGACGATCAAATCGTCTGATATTTGTCCGTCTGGAGAGACGATTTTTCCAAGACGATTTGCCCGAGACGAACAAGTTGACGACAGTACGACATAATTTACATCAGACGGTCAAATGGTTGATTTTCTCGCCGCGAGGAAATGGGACTAGCAACAGAGCAAGGTTTTATGGGAAGTTTCAACAGAAAAACCTTAATAACAATGACCACAACCAGATTTTCTGAGCCCGCGAGACTGAGCACTCCCAGCAAACCATTGTTTTAACGAAAACCATACATACATACATACATAACTTTATTTGATAACGCAGGTTACAATTTTTCGCAACTTTACAGCTGATGTGGACCTGCCTAAACTAATTAAATCTAAAATTATATAAAATACAAATCAAATATGATACAATTTATAAGTTAAATAAATTAAGTAAACCAATAAAAATTTTTAGTAATAGTGAAAATCTGGTTTCATGTTATGTATAACGTTACCTCCCTTCCCGAAATTAATATTCATGATAGTTTGCTTGGATTGTTTTAAGTTATGTTTAAAGATAGATGAATTTGGAGAATCTTTAAGATTATCTGGTAGTGCATAACATGCTATAGTGATATTTATAAGTGATATTTTGGACCGACGTTTTCGTTGCCGTAGCCGTCGTCTTTGCTTAAACTCTCTACTCATGGTCGTAACGAGGTATATAGGATCAGGGATCAAAGGCCTGAAAAGGACCGGGATCAGGAATCACAGCCCTCGGATCTAGAATCACAACGCGTAGGATCGGGATCAGCAGTATTTTTCATGGAAT
>NC_090891.1:43711680-43736680 GCF_036669925.1 Montipora capricornis | reverse complement strand
TTACCCGGATGAAAATCGAACCTATTTCGTTGCAGTGAGTAAGAAAGAGGAAAGTTACAAGACAAGACCCAACAAACAGCAATCGATATCAAAACGTTCCGCTTGGTGAAGTGCTTCCGATGAAGGTTCGATTTGAGCATGATAAAATATCGATTTATTGCAATGAGTGCCATACTATGAATTGACGCCGTCGCTAACATAGCGGAAACAAACCCATAAAACTGGCAAGCTTCGTCCCCAAATGTCCACCTTCCCTGAATCGTCACGACGGGGACAAATATCATCGTACAAAGAGATAACAGAAAGTCTTGAAAGCTCAACGAAGCGATGTAGTAGTTTGAGATTGTTCTCAGGGACGAAGTCTTGGCTATCACCAAGATTATAAGAAAGTTTCCACATAGTCCTGTCAGGCCGATTAGGAACACTATTGTGAATTCTACAATGATCTCTGCCTCACTTCGCGACGCCAGTTCTCTTGTCAATTCCGCGTGCAAGTCGAGATCGGCTTCTCTCATGGCGTGATTTTAATTCTTTACACTGCTTCGGATCAACCTGTTTTCAAAGAAGTGGAAGAATACATTGAGTTCTTAGAGGCTTTCCATCCATTACAAGGGACAGAAAAGTAATACACCCTCCCATAAATAAAAACCCACTTCTTACGTGATTCAATAGGCCATAACAGGATTTATAACAACTGCTGAAAAGAGAGACAAATTCAATACGTGCCCTGGTTTTGTGAAGATTTGGACTTCACGGAAACGAAAATTGAATGCCATTGATCAATCACAAAAGTTGCAAACAATCGAATGCCAATAAAGCACTCGGTCCCGGGCGAGGTAAAACGCGCACAAGCAAGTCACATCTGATTGGCTGATAGCAAGGAGCAAGACTTTTGATATTGGCCAGTAGTCGAGCGAAGTAATGCAAAACAGTACTAAAGCAATTACAAAATCAGTTACTTTCAGCGCTCAACTGAACAGCGTGCTATTTTGTCTTGAATGTGATCCGATTGTTAAAATTTGTGCAACTAAATTAATTGGAACATACCCTTACCGTAAATCCTGTATTAAGCGCCCCCCGGGGGGAGGCTTATTTATTTCAAGCACATTTGAGGGGGGGTGGGAGCTTATTTAATTTAGCGAAACACATTACTGGTAGCAAAACACGAAAGAAACAGACCAGACTTACGGTTCCCTATTTCCCGTTTTATACCGGAGCAATACGTATGGGTTATTGACCAAGCGTGAGGTCAAGATGACTGGATATTGGCCAAGTTCTTTTTTTGCGTGTTTATGGACCGAGACGAAGTCGAGAACGAGGCCAATATCCAGTCATCTTGACCGAACAATCTTGGTCAATAAAGGATTTATTATATGGCTTAAAACACCAAAAAATGATCTTTGATCTTGCGGGACCAAGTGAGAAATCCCGAGCGGGCAGTATCGCTCCATCTTGCCCGCTCGGGTCACTAATCAGAGCGCGCCATTTGGTTCATCTTGCCCGCTCACGGAGCTCACGGAGCTTATTATATGACTAGCTCCGTGAGCGGGCAAGATGAACCAAATCGCGCGCTGTGATTGGCTACCCGAGCGGGCAAGATGGAGCGATCCTGCCCGCTCGGGATTTCTCGCTTGGTCCCGCAAGATCAAAGATCATTTTTTTGGTGTTTTATCCCATATAATAAATCCTTTATTGACCAAGCTTGTTCGGTCAAGATGGCTGGATATTGGCCTCGTTCTTTTTTTGTGAGTTTACAGACCTCGACTTCGTCTCGGTCCATAAAAACGCAAAAAAATAACTTGGCGAATATCCAGTCATCTTGACCGTCACGCTTGGTGAATAACCCATATATATGGAGATTTGAACGATGTTATACCCGTTGTACAAGTTTTTTGCAACATTTTTATTCATTTGCGGGAACCATGCGAACTTCCAGCATGTGTTACTACAATTGTAGCTAATTGGCAGCTAACGTCTTGTTTCGCATGGCCCGAGCAGTTCATTCTTGTTTTAATATAACAACAACATGACTCTCCGATTTTGAATTGTGAAAAATTTCTTGGTTACCCCGTTTCGAGCTTCTTTTCTGAAAACCAAGGCCTAGGCAATGCGCATGCGTAAAATCGACCAATTAATTGCAAACTCAAAATCTGCTCCCAGGCATAAGAAAGTCGTAGGAACATCTGAGTACATCCACTTTTAGTTCTAAGTGCTGATTTAACTCATCAATACTCTATTGCTCCCAGGAAAAACTACCGAGTTTTAAATCCCATCTCTCATCTTCGCTCTGAGGAGAGGAAAGGAAAGGGAAGGAACTTTTATTTAAGGTAATTCCTTAGTATTGCATTGCGCATTCCGACTGCGCACGATTTTCGCCTCATTAGCGCGCGCACATGAGCACGTGCGCGTACAAAACGTAAGAGATTTTCCTCAAACTAAGCCCGATAGCGAAATAACTGCTCCTTTTCTCTCAAACGAGCACGGTGACCCCCGATTTTTATTTTATTTTTTTTTCAAGTATTTGGTAAGAAAAGTCTAATAAAGAACATATTTGAAGAAGAAAAAAAGTTTGATAGAAGAACATGAATTTTTCTTGGAAAACATTTCCGTACTGGGTGTATTTTACCCAAGACGAGAACTTCAAGCTAACCATGGCACTGTCCCAAAAAGTGCACTATTCCCACAACCAGGCAATCAAAAACGGCGTAAATGAAGCAATACTGCTCGTGTGAATAAAAGAAGCTTTATTTTCAAAATAAAATTTTGTGTCTTTGAGGTAAACAAGACTTAATTCTGTATGAAGGTGATTCGAATTTTTAACGCGCAAACAGTAAAAATACCACATTTTAAGAGCCTGCTGACGCGTAAACAAGCACAGTGACCCCATTTTTTAATTGCATTTTTTTAATGTTCATATCATGAATGTTAATTGTGCCAAGTTTCCAAAACAGTTTGATAGTAGAACAATTTCAAGGGAAATACCTTAAGTGTCTACTTTTCTGGCACGGTAGCACTATAATTGGGGAATCAATAAATTAACGCAAATCAAGAGAGTATGTCAGTAAGAGAGATATTCCCTCATATTGGCCCTATTCCCATCGTAATCCCTCTTAGGTTATTTTTAGATATCTCCTGCAAGATCCGGCATTCCCACGAGGGTTAACTGACAGCCAATCATATGTCCCCATTTTCGCGAACGACGCGAATCATTGCGTGGCAGTTCGCTCAGCTGTCAACATTGGTAAAAATGAGACATATGATTGGCTATCAGTTAACCCTTGTGGGAATACCGGATCTCGCAGGAGATCTAAAAATAACTTAAGAGGGATTACGATGGGAATAGGGCCAATATGAGGGATTACTTCTCTTACCTCCATGCTCGCTTGCGCAAATCAAATCAAATGTTGGTTATTGAGGACCTTTCCTTCACTTGAGAATAGCCGCGTTTAATGCCTTAGGGTAACAAAGACGCTTTATATCGCCTTTGGAAAATTTGACTTAGTCAGAACATGTTTTGTTACCCTTCTCTTTCATTAAATTCAGCAGGTAAGTGCCGAACGGAATCGAAGGATATGACTGCTCAATTTTAATGACACAATTCACATCTAGCTTTTTTTTTTTTTTTTGCTTAATGCAAACGCGCAATTCAACAAAGAAAATAAAATCAAATTGTCCGTACCGTCAAAGTGGCACCTGTATTAAATTAAATTAAATATTTGACTGCATAATGCTGTCGCTGCAAAATTGTTCGCAATTAATCCATCTTTCATTTCGACTCTTAGGAAATCATATTTATTTTACACGGACGTTGTCAGTGAAAAAAAAAATAGAATTATCTCCAGGAGTGCAATGAGAATTGAGGCTCTCAGGTTCTGAATACCAATTGAATTGAACTTAAAATTAATATTATTAGTAATGCAGCAAATAAATAACGCGGCAACCACCCATTCAGTCAAAGCCACTGGAGGTCGGGGCTTGCACTGTCTGGATTTCCCGGTGAATCGTAACTTACTTATTTCCTGACGTTATCTAGCGCTAAAAAACGTATTTTTTTGCATCTGCTTCTATTTATTTCATTAAGCCATGCAGTCAAGCAAAGTCATTTTTTCTCTACGTATCTGTACAGCATTCTAAATATATCGCGAAGGAAGAAAAAGTGTTGTATGCGAGAATACTCAGAAATTCTCTAGAGTAGAGATAAGACATATCCCCGATCGGATGAAGCAATTTACTAAGTTGGCTTCAAAGATGTTCACGGTTTTCCAATTGATCTCCTTTCTATCACAAAGTTGTTACTGAATGTTTAATGACAAGGAGACGACCACACAGCTTTTTTGCGTCCATCCATTTTTCATACAATGGTCCACCTACCTTTAAATTGGAGTTTGAGACAGGGTCTTCCCAATACCCTTTGACAATTAAATTACGGTCTCTTTTTTTTTAAAAATTACCAAACTTGACACCTCCCAAAGACGTGGCCCCATTGAGTATTTTTCCATATTCGCTGTCTTAGACCTTTCCTTCTTCTCATGAATATTTGATTATATCGAAGCTAAAATATAATTAAACGTAATCAATTTTCCAACCATGCATGCACCTGTCGCAATATGTATTTGACTCTAATTACGGAACAGGAATTTCACAAGAACGTAATATTGTGTTTGCGTCAGCCTGCCGCACGTAGGACAGTTTGACAAACAAAGAGATCAACAAAGCCGACAAACTGTCAAACTTAATTAAAGGAACGAAGTCCACAGCTGCACCCGAACAAAAGAAAAGTAGAGCTTAGCTTTTAGAATCTCCGTAGGGTGGCCAATTTACATTATCAATTCCGTTGATAAAACCATTGACTGGCAAATTTTATATTTATGTACTACTTCCCCACCGACACAGCACCACAGTTTCTTTAGAAACTACCCCCTTCCAAAAGAAAAGTAATATCGTTTCATGCCAGTTTTAATCTTACGAAATGTAGTCGTTATCTTTAAATTCAACAATCGAAAACATATTCATAGACGTAAAAGGAAAGTAAGAAGGTCCAAAGGAAGCTACAAAGATCATAAATTATTGGGCTTTCAGTCTGAAAGAAGATGTGTGTGCCTCTGTTCTAAAAGAAGAAAAACATTTCGACGATTTCTGGGACGGATCCAGGTTTTTAGCAGGAAGGGGGGGGGGGGGGGTCCGGGCCGGGGGCATCCTCCCCTGGAAATTTTTGAAATTTCAAGTCATCGGAATCGCGATTTCCGCCACTCTACGGCAAAGTCAGCGTCTTTTAATATAATTATTAAAAGTTAAAATGCCATTCTTTTTGCATCAAAATGTAACAGAGCTGCATAAAAACGATGCAAATTTGCATTTGCAAAACTATGATAAAAATATACTGCATTTGATCTTTTTTTCAAATTTGTGTTTATCAAAGACTGGATCAACCAGAACCCTTCTTCGGGAGTATCTCTCCGCAAAAAGCTCGACCACAGCATCGTCGACGTCACGGTAGTCAACGGGCTTTTCGTAGTGAATGTTTATCAGAGCCAAGTTTGACAGTCTTAAATTGCATGGTTATCAATTTTTTGCATTTAAGATTGACTATATTTATTTTATATTTAAACAAGTTTTTGACGTTAGCTGTTTTAATTTAGGGGGTTCGATCGAACTCCCCGAACCCCCCTAGATCCGCCCCAGGGATTTTATCTTCGAGTGTCTCGGACCCCCAAGCGTCCATGTAATGTTTTGTTTGTTGATTAGATCTACTGATGAAACAGGGCTTAGTATGTTTTTTTCCGTTCAGGTACGCACAGGAAGGAGTAGTGAAACGAGAGCCGAAGGCGCGAGCCTCTAGGGGGGTGTGAGGGCGTGTTCCCCTAGAAAAATTTTATTTTTACGGCCTCAGAAATACCATTTCCCATATTTTCAAGGGGAAGTTTCACGAATCAAAGCATGAAAAAAATATTTATGAAAGTCAAGTAAACTACTGCACGACTTATGAAACAACGCAAAAATGTATTTTTTAACGATATTTCGGGCTGGCCAATACCAGCTTTTATCAGGTTTAGATCTCGGAATAAACCTGATTAAGGCTGGTATTGGCCAGACGAAATATCGTTAAAAAATACATTTTCGCGTTGTGTTATCAGTCGTGCAGTAGTTTGCATGACTTTCATACATACATGAATACATATTATTATATGTATTATTTCTTTCTTATTCTTATTTCTTTCTTAATTGTCAATATAGGTCAGAAAAGTGGCAGCTTACTCAGCTGATGTTGACCTACCTACCTACGGCACTAACACCATTACTAAAGAAAATTAATAATAAATAAAATTTTCCATATCCTTTTTGGTATTGACAGTTGTTCCTTTTACAAACGAGATTTTCTCTAAGTTCTTCTTATTACTTTTAAGAGTTTTCTTAAAATTGTCTTTTACCTTCAGACTTCTGGTCAGCTTATGTAGACAGTTCCATCAGTACAATTGGTCCTCTATAGTCAAGATTATTTTTTGCCCACTCACTGTTCTTAGTATTTATTTGTGCCATTATCCCTTTCCTTTCTGATTCAATAAATCTGAATTTACACAGCCAATTTACGATTTTATGCTTAGTCTTGCCACTTTAAGTACTCAGGGTCTCACATTCGTGCACATTTCTTGGTACTTTCTTAAATTAATATTGACATAGATTGAGAAGAGTCTCGGGCCCAATAAGGATCCTTGTGGTACTCCAAATTTCACTCCCAACCGAATTCTGACTGTACTCCGTTGATATCCAGAGACTGTTGTCTATCACTCAAGTAACTATCTAGCTATGTTAGGAGGTTTCCGCTTATGCCGCAGCTTTGTAATTTGTAGTGAAGAATATTTCTATCAAATGTGCAGTCAAATGCCTTGCGATCTTCTCTGACCCAACGCTGTGCAAGACTTATCGTCCACGGTGTGTTTGCAAAGGTTTTAAAACCTCAACTTCACATGAAAAAAGGTAACTTTTCAGAAAACTCTTGCACTTGTTAAAGTCGCTTTTTGCGGCCAAAAAAATCTCTAAATAAATAAATAAATAAATAAATAAATAAATACATACATACATACATACATACATACATACATACGCATCAAATAAATAAATAAATAAATAAATACATACATAAGTCAAATAAAGTAAATAAATAAAATCTGCCGTTTTTTTAGATTTTCGAGGTACACAAGTGCGCTTCGCAAGTGCGTATCTGGCCCGAGTTGCTCGAAGCATGGTTAGCGCTAATAAGCAGCGTTAAATACCACGGAAACTAATTGGTTTTGATACCAGCTCTTAACCAATGGCTAGCGCTAACCAGGCTTCGAGCAACCGGTCCCTGGTCGTTATATACGCCCTAGTCTTCGTAGCAGGCGGTTTGGTAAATTTCAAAAGCTTCTTTGCACCGGGTTGACTTTCGAGAGATCGTTTGAATGCAAACCACATGAAAAGCAAGTGAAGAGGGAGGGGGCAAGGAGAAGCCTTCTCCTCGGCCCCTCCCCCTCGCGTTCTCGTTTGACTTCGGTCCAGGTTTTCGCGCGGCCATATTCAAAACGATCACTTGAAAGTCAACCCCAGTGGAAAGAAGCGTCTAAAATTCGCCAAACCGCCTGCTACGCAGGCTAGCTACGCCCCTGTGAAATGTTCCGCTTGAAAACAACTTATTTTATTCCAAAAAGTGGCAACCGATCGTTAAAATACGCATGTTTTGGAAGCAAGACATGAAAGTTAAGAAAAAAAAATCATGATAATGTTCCCGACCTATCCAATCGAACAGTTCGGCAATCGAACCCAATCGAACACCAATCGTGCGATTGCTGAACTCAATCGAACGTAATCGAACTCACAATAAAATTTTGCCAATCGAACACAATCGAACGTTCGATTACCGAACGACTGGTTTATTCGAACCCAATCGAACGTTCGATTACCGAACGATTGGTATAATCGAACGTTTGATTAACGAACGCCGTTGTTGAACGCCGTTGTTTAAATGGTGCGATTTTTCTCTGTTGAGAAGCATTTCCTTTTAACAGTCACAGTACCTTAACAGTCATCGAAATTGCCTTTTATTTGTTTTGTTTTGTTCGAACATTGACATTCTTGCAGTATGATGTTCAGTTCCTGTTTATTCAATAAAAGCTGACAATTATTATAGTCCACGTGTTTTACTCAGTTTGAGGCGTCAAGGGACAATTGCATTGGATTAGTTCAATTTTCTTCGATTTTGTTCGATTATATTGGTTCGATTGGTTCGAAAATCTAACTCACAGCAAAATGAGTGTTCGATTTTGTTCAGATGCCGAACCCAATTGAATGATTGGAGTTAATTTTTTATTGGCTAATCGTGTTAGTCTCCGATCCATGACGACAAAACTGCAAGTATTGTAATACACGATCAAGAAAAAGATTACGGACAGAAAATTAGCTTTAGATTTTTTTGATGATGTATAGCCGCCGAGTGTCAAGGATTTCGAACACAGCACAAGAAACTTCTCTAACACAAAACAGCTTTATTTCTCAACACTACGTTTTACATATACCGAGCTCGTTGCCCGAGAGCGACTGGTAATGGAAAGATTTGCGCTCCTGCTAATATTAGGGAGCTCAAAAGCAAGGACGACCACGACCACGACGACTACGAGAACGACACGACTACGACCACGACGACTACGAGAACGACACGACTACGACCACGACGACTACGAGAACGTCATAAAACAATAGGATCAATGAGCGAAAGCAATGGTTGTTCAGGCCCCGCACGTTTGTTTTACGTTTTGGAACATTTTGTCTGCAAGCAGTCTCTCTTTTTGCTCTAAAATCATTGAAATGAACACGTACGATCAATTCAAAATAGCTGAAGCTGCGGGTCTCAATAGACCTTATTGGAGTTGAGCCTGCAGGCACATTTTCTTTTGTTTAAAACTACACGCAAAAGAAGTGCTAGTTTTGTACCCCATATGAACCATGTGAGCGTTAGCCCTACTAATGGAAATGGGGCCCACACAAGGACAGAGAAAAACTCTGACCAGGATGGGAATTGTGTCCTTGTGTAGGCCCATTTCCATTAGTAGACTTAGTAGGGCTAACGCTCACATGGTTCATATGGGGTACAAAACTAGCACTTCACATGACACTCTAATCAGTTAAGTCTGTCCAAATATAAAGTGCTACACTGCCAACGTTTGCAAAAACGTAACCCTCCCTTTTACTTGTACATGTTCATTGTCGTGACTTTAACATCTTCAGTTCCCACGGCCTGCTCCCGTCAGACCTTGTAGCTCAGTCGATAGAGCAGCGGTGATATAACCCGAAGGTCGTGGGTTCAATTCCCACCCTGGTCAGAGTTTCTCTCTGTCCTTGTGTGGGCCCATTTCCATTAGCAGGGTTTAACGCTCACATGGTTCATATGGGTACAAAACTAGCACTTCACATTACACTTTAATCGGTTAATTAAGTCTGTTCAAATATAAAATGCTACACGGCCAACGTTTGCAAAAACGTAACCCTTCCTTGTACATGCAAAAGAGGCTTAAGGGTCAATTCGATTCAAAATGACCCGTTAGACTCGTTTATGCGGCAAAACCGCTGAGAACTCCGATAAGGGCTATTGCAAATCTGTCACATGTTTTCCATTGTTTATTCACTTGATGAAAATATAATGCGAAGAAGTTGAATAATAAATAGCTTATTGGACGATTAAGTGTGTAGTATCTTGGGATATGTTTACTTGTCTCTTGTATTTTGCTCGCCACTATACAGCGAGACTCACAATACTACACACGAGTAGTCTTAAATTTAATTTAGTACTGTAATTTAGTACTGTAATTATCACTCACAAAGCTATGGAAAGGTCTTAACGGATGGTAAAAATGGAAATTATCTGAAGGTGAAGAAATATGTCGGAAAAGGATGATTACATTTTAGCTTCAACCCAAAAAACAAATATCCCATGCATTTGTTCCCTTTCACTTGTCCATGCATCCAAATTTGGCATTACATTGCGTCATACAAGCGTAGAACGCATGCGCATCTCCATCAGTTGCCAATATGGCGGCTCGCCGGAGTGGTGTAGCACTGTTTAGGCGATGTATTTTTTGCCTCAGAGAAGCGCCGAAGCAAAGTTGTGATTTCAGTATTCGTAGCTTTTCGTGTTTGAGGAAGGCTGTTATTGTTGGCTCAAGCAGAGGTGGGATTTTCCGCGCTACCGGTAAGAATTCGTGCTCCTTGCTGACAGCGATAATCGTATATATAATTTTGCATTTTGGGAAAGCACTGATTGTTGATTTTATGATTTCAGCACCGGCGTCAAATCCTTCTTTTGTTGGTGTTCTTTATCGTCAAGCTGGGAAATTTCACACTTCAGGTGAACCGCATGAGCAGAGTTTTTTAGCAATAATTAAGCCTATGCCTTATAATTAGTGTGGTTTGATGAAAACCCACGTGTGTTGTTGTCGCTGATCGTGCCAATAATCCATGATTTTTATGGGCTGAAAGCAAATTTTTGCATACATTTGAGATTAGCCGATCTCATAAAGTTATCGTTATCATTATTGCAATGATTAATCATTTATCAAATTACAAATTGAGATGTTAATAACGTTATAATTCTAATAATTTATTTATTTATCAATTAATTTTTGTATTTGTTTTTCGTTTTTCCTTTAAGATACACTTAGTAAAAAAGATTATTACGAGATTCTAGGAGTTTCACGAAATGCTGATTCAAAAGAAATTAAGAAGGCTTACTTCAATGTAAGTATTCCACTGTTGTCAGCATTTTACATTTATTCAAGGGTTAAAGATTGCTTGCTATGAAAATACTGTATCTTTCTTTATGCATTTCAAATCAGACAGCAGCGCCCTTTGTTCATTCATATATTGTCCTATTGAGAGGTCATTAAATCTGGTAATCAAAGTACCGTATTTACCTGTGTATAAGTCAACCTTTTATGGCCTCAAAAGAAACTCCAAAAATTGCCCTCGACTTATACACCGGTCAAAGATTTAGAGCCAAGTTCCAGCTAAATAATTTATTCAAAATTAACATAATAATGTTGTCTTGGGCATAACAAACGCAGTGGACAAAAGACTTCGAAATGAATGTAAGCAATTCCAGTTGAAATGAAAAGGATTTGTCCAACTCTAAATGTTGAAGATACTCACAAGGACAAGATAATATGAAATGGACACTGGAAAGCTCAAAAAGGCATTTCTGTTTCTTCAAATAAAACATGATCCTTCAATGGCTTAGTAACCTGGTGCAATACCTCATGTTTGCGTGCAAGCATCGTCACTCATGTTGCCTGGTTGTTAATGATTGTTTTTTATTCTTTATACAAACCTGGCTTATTTAAATGCTTTTGCAAACTTAGTATTGTTTGGCTTATGAGTTTTGTTTTGTTTTTCATGTGAGAAATTATAAGTTAGGGACCAATTAAACCTTGCACACTTCCCATCATTTTTAAAGTTATTTTCAAAGATTGATTCCTGCTTCTGTGATGTTGTGCTTATCCTCTAAAGCCCTTTATCCTTGAACAACGAAACAAGTTAGTTTAAGGTTTACATGGGTGATTTTCTGAGAACTTTTTTGAAACTCAAGGACAAAATGCCTGTATATACAACAACTGCTGAACCACAAAACTATTAAGTGCTTGAGGCCCTGATTTGTTTGTGTATCCACAGTTCCAGAAGTTGAAGAATACAAGATTAGTGTCCCATGAACATTTAACAAAGAAATTAAGAAATTCTTTTTTTTGCCATCAAAAATGGGGGGTCGACTAATATTATCATTAATAATATTTTACTCATGTGCCTCTATTCCACTTTTCATCCTACATGTTCCTCTGTAATTTGGCAGGAAACATGATGGACAGAGACATGGCTTTTGCTCCATCCTAATACAGTAATAGTTTTAAGGGGTATTGTATTTAATATTGTAATAATTACATGTATGTTATATGTTTATTAACTTACTATTTTCCTATTTTGCACAGTTGGCCAAACAATACCACCCTGACACGAATAAATCTGCTGGGGCTGCTGAAAAGTTCCAAGAAATAAGTCAGGCATATGAGGTATTGCATCCTGTCCAATAACAGTACCATGAAATGATAGCGAATTTCGTCGAACTATGCAAAATTTCCTTTAGCTTGAGCGAACTTTGAAAGGTATAGTTAAATGTCATTGGAAATTTCATTGGAAATTTTATTTGCAATTTCGCTCCCACTAATGAAATTTCGTCTGAAATTTTGCTTCCTTGAACAAATTTGCTCAGTGAAAATTTGAAATTTCAAATAATTCTGAAACAGCAGAGGTCCCAGCAAAATCTCACCAAAAATTTATTTTCCTTAAAGTATCGCACACTTCATAAAATTTTGTACAAATGCGTCTAAATTTGACAAAATTCGCTATCATTACTTTTGCTTTGCCAGAAGGGCATGACCTTGAAGTGTGTAATTTGCACCTTTTTTACCTTGGAGCAAAGCTGGGGATTTTAGGATATCAATTTTATGCCCAAATATGGACAAAAATAAGATGGAAGGTGCATGCGCAGGAAAATGCACGAGCTACATTACATCCAAATAGGAATTTTTTTTAACGAAAAAAAAAAAAACCCAGGGCTACGCCCAGATTGTTCTCCTTTAGGGGTTTAATTTAAAATTTCTTACCCACATGAAGTAAAAACATTCTGAAGCATATCAATTATGCAGGTTTATTACCTTTCTTTTTGCAAAAAGTGTCAGGTCGATATGAAGAAAACAGCAGTGACTATGACATTGCCTTCCTAAAATCCAAGCTATGTATGTACATGTAACTTTGGATGCATCAGTAAGCAAAGATATTCAGCTTTTTAAAATGCGCGGAAGCAATAATTTTATTGTCATTAGTGTTCAGGATTTAAACTTCTATGGGCAGAGTAGAAGCATATTGGGAGATTATTTTAGTGACTCTTCGCCCTGTTCTCACATCAGTCACAAAACCTTAATCTGGTCATTTCACATCGCTGTTTCAAAACTGACGACATGTAAATGCAATAAACATAGCGTAGCAGCAATGTGAGAAGTCAGAAGGCAATGTTCTTGGTCATTAAACCCATGGTTTCGAAGCATTTTCCTTTCTGCGGGTGTTGTTGTTGGGGTGTAATCACTTTGCTAGATTTGAGAGGACTGGAGCAGTTAGGCTTGGCATAATAATAATAATTAGTACAATTACATAGGTTATTATTGAATTTAAATATTCTCTGCTATGATTGGTTGCTGTTGAGTTGACTATTACATTATAATCACCTAAGTGTTTTTTCGAAATGGCTGCACATTTTGTCGAGGTGACAGATAAAGAAATTTATAATTGTTTTAAAGAAAATGCATGTTTTTCAAATAACCACCTATGTAATTACATGTATACTAAAACAAAATCAATATGTTCACCTCACCTTCAGCGAATAATAAATTATTGTTTAAAATCATGGCTTGAAATTAACGAAGAAATCCAGTTGGAATTTTGCGATAAGATACGAAAATTTAGTCGCAAAATCGTTGCGCTGCATTATGTTATCGGCGGTGTAGCAAAACGAAATGTGAGCCTGCAATACTTGTGTTTAAAGAAACCACTGAAATGGCAAATTATATCGTAGGAATGGAGTCGTGCACAAAACATCGCAACGAAATTACGCTACAATAATTATGCTATCTTCAGATTGAAAGAACATTCATGGCGAGAAACAAAATACTTTTGTCATTTCTTCATATATTTTAGCAAAAGTAGCAGCAAAGTGCAACTGCTAACCCTTTTGCGACTTCTCCAGGGACTGTATTGGTTGCAATTTCAAGCCTTGTAAATAATATTATTGTTTCTGCTTACCCCATGCTGCTGTGCCTCTTTCCTTGCATAAACAGTAAAAACACTACCCCTTGAAAACGAATGACAGCTTTCCCTTTGTGACACTCTGGCAACTCTGCTTGTACAATTTCATGGGATTTCCATCTGTATTGAATGAACTAGTTTTAAACTTTGTCTTGCAATATTCAGGTGTTAAGTGATGATGATAAGAGAAGAACATATGACAATTTCGGAACTGCAGATTTCAGTGGAGCAACAGGTAAGTCACTGAGACAACATTAAATATTGTATTGGAAACAGTGGTTCCAAGGAGATTGTTGTTCCAAACCATGTGAGCAGAAAAGGGTCAAATAAGATGTTGTACATTTTGCGTTGAAGAACAATCAGACAAAGGCTGTGTTTACCAAAACAGTGATTAATAATTTTTATTATTATTACATGTAATGCCAAAAGGCTTTTTAGTTTAAGTCTATGTGAAACTTTTTTACACTGACAACTTTTCAGGATTCAACTGATAGTGTGTGAAAGAAGTTTCAACTTTACTTATTGAAGACATGAATATATCTGTGTTTTGTTTTATACCAGATCAATGTTTCAATGAGTGTAAACAAAAACAAAAAAAGAAGGTTCCAAATTGACAAGAGGTCTTTTTAAATGATTACCCAGTGATTTTTGAGAGAAAATCTGATTGCTTCTCAACAGGAATCAAGGCCATGACCTTCTTATTCCTGGTTGAAATTATTTTTCACCTAGCTGTACATGTATACTCCCAGAAGCTTGAGCAACGGCACTCATACTCAAAAGGACGCAGGTTCATTTCTTCTTTTCCAAAAATGTTTGTCCTGGTTCTTCAAACAGGACAGGAAATGAGCTGATTTAAAGAAATTTCAAAAGGAGCTCAAAATGTTTCTTTTTGCAATGGTGTTCAGTTAGAATCTCCTTAACCCTTTGATGTCCAAAGCAGCCTAAACCAGCCAGACTTAGTATTTCACTCTGTTTAACGCCAGACGATTTTACTTGTCAATGGGGAACCCCTCGGAGTCAATGGGTTACTGTAAATAAGTCTAACCCTAGTCTTATTATATTACTGATTATTATTCTTTTGAATAAATTGACCATAAAATTGTTAAAAATTATAATGAACATTTTTTATACCAGTTTTAAAATACCATAAAATTCCGAAAATACGCCCCTCTGTGTATAATCCCCTCCAAATATATGCCTCCCAAAGCAGCAACGCAAAAAACCCTCCGTTAAATCGCCCCTCCAAATATAAGCCCCCCGGGAGCTTTTATTTGGAAAATTGCCCTCAAATACAAAGTACATGTAAAACAAAGCAAAAACAGTAAATTGACTTCCAACTATAAGGCTAGCCCAATCGATTTGGAAACGCAAATTTCCCTCCATAGATAAGCCCCTCCGAATATAAGCCCTTCCAAAAATAAGCCCCTCGAAAAGGGCCTTTGAAAAATATAAGCTCCGGGGTTTATTTTCGGAATTTTACGGTGGCTTATTTTACATTAATCAATTTTTGTGCTTTTTGCTTTTGTTCATCGAGTCTTTGTCATGTTTACCTATTGACCCCTGGGTGTGAGACAGACAGATTTTGCTCTGTCTAATGCCAGACGATTATACTCATCATCTGGGAGCGTCCTAAGGGCGTTGAGGTGTCAGTGGGTTAATTGTACATAGCACCTTAGAATATTTATAGTTTTTGGCATGTTATAAATGTTTATTTATTATCATCATCATCATCATCATCACTATCATCATTAATTATTATTCCTAAATTCTGGAACCCTAGCTAATAGCATGACCTTTTTCTCCTATGTCAAGGCAATTTTTCTTATAACCCTTAGTAGTGTCTGAGAAATTATATTATTATACATCAGACTCACTATGAAAAATCTGATTGGTCGAGAGCATTCAATCAATTCAATCAATAGCTTGTGAACTTGACATAATAAATGTAATATGTGCTGCAGATATTGCATTTATCATGTCAAGTTCAATGTCTGCCTGGTTACTAAGCCCCTTGGAGTGTTCTCCTCAGAAACAAAATGGCTGAACGCTTCGCTTCTGTTTCTGAGGATGAATTATGTGAAAAATGTATAATAAAACAGTTATTGAATTCGGTTTTCGCATGATATCATGAATTATCAAAACC
Source organism: Montipora capricornis (assembly GCF_036669925.1). Classification (NCBI taxonomy): domain Eukaryota; kingdom Metazoa; phylum Cnidaria; class Anthozoa; order Scleractinia; family Acroporidae; genus Montipora; species Montipora capricornis. Next base: position 43,720,662 of record NC_090891.1, on the reverse strand, counting down.
TCGTGTCTGTGTTAACACAGACCTCGGTTTTGATAATTCATGATATCATGCTCAACCTCATCCAATAATTATTTAATATTGGATTGTTTTCAAGGTGGGAATCCATTTGGTGGTGGCAATCCGTTTGGTCAAAATGTGGATGCAGAAGAAATATTAAAGTCTTTCTTTACTCGGCATCATAATAGTCCTTTTGGGTTTACAAGCGGTAGTAGAGGATTTGAAGATTTTAATGAAGTGCAACAGGTTAGGAAGCAATATTATTTTCTTGAGCATTATGCAGACACCTGTAAGAATCCCTGAGGCATCTCTATTCTTTTATACATGTACAATGTACATGTGTGTTTGACTTTCATAGTATTTTCACTAAGGTTCTCTTTTAGTTATGGGATAGCATCCAGGCATCCCTATGCATTAATATGTTTGATTTTAGAATAATCTGCAATGAATTCCCAACATTGACTTGCTCCAATATTTCTTGATAATCTCAGTGATAAAGAAGTATGCAGCACTCTTTGCAGCTTTTTGTTTTTGTGGTTGGTGGCTCAATAAAGAATATGTAAGATAACTGTAATGTTATGGTTGGCAGCCCATTGAATTAGGCATAGAAGAAGATACTGTACATGCGATGTCACAAAATGTATTCAAAGGCATACAAATAAAAAGAAAATAAAATGAAATAACATAACATTACAAATAATATATTGATGCCATTAAGCTTTTTTCAAACAGCAATCCACAAATTTTATAACCAAATGTCAGAACATCTTTTCCTTTCGTTACCCTTTCAGCATGTTTTAAACCTGTCCTTCATGGAGGCAGCTAAGGGTTGCCATAAAAACATAACAGCTCGGACACAAGTTATATGTGATCGTTGCAATGGCAAACAGGCAGAGCCGGGGACAACTTATTCAAAATGTTCCACTTGCAAAGGGACTGGAGAGGTAAGCTGGTTTATGGAAATTGTATTTGGCTCAAATAAGGGAATCTTTGCTAATCTCGTTCTCACTTTTTATAGGCATCATGCAATAGAAACAAATGCGTTTGGTTTAAAAAACTCATCAAACTTGAAAGGGTTTTGGTTACCCAGGGATGTCTCTAAGCACCGGCTGGCAGTGAAAATTGCTGCTTGAGAAAGGGGTGATTGCTGGCTGAGTTTTTGCCGTCGATTGAAGTGACTGAAAAGATCACAAATTATTCTCTACAAATGTCATTTGATGTGTTACCAAAAAAATGAAATATCTGTTAGTATATGGAATCATCACTAGAATTTACTGATCCTGGAAATGAAATCAAAGCATTGTTTTAAGTACTGTTGTGCATGTCTTTTCTTTTCCCGTAATTTGCCGTGTTGAAGAATGCAGGGTGTTGCGAGACACTGGGAACAATCTTGTTACCATGTCCCTTTGATGCTCAGAGCATGAACTTACCACCTCAGTAGAACCTTAAACCGGATCAGTTAATTCTTAGCCACATCCCTGGTTACGCCACGTTTAAAGCCTCTTTTACAATCGGAGAACTGTTAATCATCAAAAACGAAGTTATACCAAGTGGCAGATTAAAATTGGTTTTGCACATACTGGACACAGAACAAGGGCAAAGGGTGACCTTAAAAGCAAAATCTGGAAAATCTGGTAATGCAATAATTGGATGTGCATTTAGCACTGGTTAGGGATTTTCTTTCTCACTGCTGCCATGTATTTTTAATTTTACATTCATTGTTGTATTTACAGGAAACAGTGAATACAGGGTTCTTTCACATGCGATCAACCTGTCGTCGTTGTGGTGGACAAGGACACATTATCAGCACCCCATGCAAAAAGTGTCGGGGCAGAGGAAGAGTCAGTGAGACTAAAGCCATTACTATCCCTGTTCCAGCAGGTACAAATACATGTACAGTCTGTTATTTCTGTTGCAGAAGACCTACAGGGACTCTACTTTTCAAATTATGGGAATCTGAAGTTTTTGTCACACTTGAAGTGGTTTCACTAAGGACCAACAGCTGGCAAAAAGTGTTGGTTGCTTCACTCAGGGAAAAAGACTACTTTTTCCCTTAAGGTGGCTTACCGGTACTACAGTTTTCCGAATGAAAAGATCAACAGATTTTAAAATCTGTGAGATTAAAGCAACAGGATGTCTCTTCTGAAGTGTTAGTCACTGCAATTGATGTAAAGTGTAACTTAACCAAACAAATAAATTCAAACCCGTTGAAAATACTAATGATAAAAAGCTTGTGCTAATGCTAATGATAAAAAGCTTGAAGAAGGTGCCCTTGGCCTGCAGCCTCGGGCAGCATTTTCAAGACGTCGGCCACAGTTTTTCACTATACAGACCTCCCAGATGGCAAATAACATAATTATTATATGTAATGCAGAATTTGTATGTATGTTCACTAACCAATCACCGACTGAGCAAACATTGCATTTTCATGACATCTTATTGGACAATGAGAACACAAAAAATACGAAGTGGCTTACATTTGGCACCCTTTTTTGGTAAGGCAAAAAAAGCCTTTTTGTTTTTGTTGCTTTTTTAGGTGTTGAAGATGGGCAGACTGTCAGAGTTCCAATTGGGGGAGGGGAACTATTTGTTACATTTAGAGTAAGTTAAACCTTTTTATGCCATCAGTAATATTTTTTATTATTATTTTACTGTTTATTTAGCATGTCTGCTGCAACAGCAAGGTAATTTTAGGACTTATTAATAGTTCTTTCATTATTTCAGGTCAGTGAAAGCAAAATATTTGGAAGAGATGGCGGGAATGTCAGCTCGACAGTAACAATTAGTTTTACACAGGTACAAAATTCCATTACATTTTACTTCAGGGCTGCAGGGATGGCGCAGTGGTGAGAGCACTCACCTCCCACCAATGTGGCTCGGGTTTCGATTCCCAGACTCGGCGTCATATGTGGGTTGAGTTTGTTGGTTCTCTACTCTGCTCCGAGAGATTTTCTCTGGGTATTCTGGTTTCCCCTCTCCTAAAAAAATCAACATTTGACTTGATTTGCGTTATTTGTTGGTCATCGCAGACAGATTTGAACATGTATAGGGTTTTAAATATGTAAATATAAAGGAAATGCGAATAAATACATTGGTGGAGTATGATTAAGTTAGCTTGATTATGATAGCTTAGTGCACTTCCCCTTCTGGAAACAAAGGATTACTATTTCCTTCACACTATACTGCAACATTTATACTTTTGTGGCTTTAGTTTGTATGATTCCACTGTTTTCAGGCTATTCTTGGGGGAACGATTCGTGCCCCTGGTATCCATGGAGAAATTGAACTCAAGATACCCCCTGGAACACAGTCCCATCAGAAGCTTCGTCTGCCAGGGCGTGGCATCCCCAGAGTGAATGGCATGGGCAAAGGCGACCATTTTGTCAATTTTAAAATACACATACCCAAGTAAGTTTGCTATTGCTTTGCTAGGTTTAGACTGACAAATAAGAAGGATTGATGTTGAAAAAAACCACGTTCTCAGTTAATCGGGGGTAAACGTCAAATCAGTTGTGACTCGCTCGCTTGAAATGATCTCTTGCTTTGCAAAGGCTGCATGCATTTGCGACAAGCTCATTTGATTGACTGGTCTACAATCCGCGCACCAGTGGCTCAGTTGGTTGAGCATCGTGCTGTCATGCGGGATATCGCAGTTCGAACCCTGGCCGGATCAATACTCGGGAGCTTAAAATAACTGAGCAGAAAGTGTTGCCTTTGTAATTAGTGGTTAGTACTTTTCTTGGATAAGGACTATAAACTGTAGGCCCCGTCTCTCAAGGTTCCTGTGGGACGTTAAACATACCGCAAACTCAATGATGAAATGGTATATGAAATGAATCATATATGGACTGCGGATATGAAATCAAGTGAAGCTATGATCTTCGCAGTTATGAGCGCAATTTTTGCAATTGCGTAGAGAAGCCTGAAAAATTCAGGACTTCAACGGGGTTTGAACCCGTGATCTTGCGATTCCGGTGCGACGCTCTAACCAACTGAGCTATGAAGCCACTGACGTTGGGAGCTGGTCATTTTTGGGTTCTAAAAAAAAAAATTGCGCTCATAACTGCGAAGATCATAGCTTCACTTGATTTCATATCCGCAGTTCATATATGATTCATTTCATATACCATTTCATCATTGATTCATTCCTCACGGGACCATTAGAACCCAAAAATGACCAGCTCCCAACGTCAGTTGCTTCATAGCTCAGTTGTTGGTTAGAGCGTCGCACCGGAAGCGCGAGATCACGGGTTCAAACCCCGTTGAAGTCCTGAATTTTTCAGGCTTCTCTACGCAATTGCAAAAATTGCGCTTATAACTGCGAAGATCATAGCTTCACTTGATACCGCAAACTGTTCGAGAAGAGTCATGGTGTTGCGGTTGTCCTGTGCTCTCCAGGAGAAGTGGCCGGCTTGGCGTGATTTCTCTAAAAAAATGGCTTATGGTGTATGAGGCCACCTAAGCAGAAATAGCCATGAGTCAAAAAGGGACCTAACCGAGTGCTGGAACAATTGTATCATTTATCTTAACTGTAGATCCGCGACAAAATGTCTTGAGACACTTCACATTTTCCGTTAGAAAACACCCTTTTTCTTTCGCAGTACAACAAATTACCTCTTCATCAACAAAAGCTTCTTCCACCCCCGAGCAATGTTGTATAGCCCAAACCCAACTACCAACATTGATGGGGGAGGGGGTGGTGGGAGTTGGAAAGGGGTGCTGAAATGAGTCGTTAAGTCAAGTGTGAAAACCTTTCAACACTTTTGTCGCAGATTGTATGTCTGTTTCAATTCACCACATACTTCAGTTTGCTTTTACGAACGTAAATGTTAAAACCTCTACAAATAAGAAAACATTTAATATGGTCTGCATGTTTTTTGTGCCTTAAAAAATTCTCCCACTTTTTAAGACAAGAGGATAGGATCACTGGGCGTTTTCATAAAACCCAAATTTTACCACCACTGATATGACTGCAATTGCATTTGTTCCTTTTCATGGCTGATGTCTAGTTTTAATAATAATAATAAGTTGTTTTCTTCATCTAACCCAAGGTATCTGAATGAGAAACAGAAGGCCTTAATTTTAGCTTACGCAGAACTTGAAGATGACGTCAATGGAACAGTTAGCGGTGTTGAAAAGTCTGACAAAGGTGAGGTTGTTTCCATTCCAAAGTAAAGTGCTTGGAGAAAATTGGAGAAAATTGGAGAAAACTACATCTTACGAAGCAGCTTCTGCCAAGCAAAAAAGTGTAATTATTTTAATAAAGATGATGATGACCGTGATGATTTATTAGGGACCTAACGTTGTCTAAAAATATTATTTCCCGTGACTATAATAATTTTGCCATTACTCCGTGTCGCTCGGCTTTGCACCGCGCACCGGTGGCTCAGTTGGTTGAGCACCCGGCTGTCATGCGGGAGGTGGTGAGTTCGACTTCGGCCGGACCCGTAACACTCAGGGTCTTGAAATAACTGAAGACAAGGCGCTGCCTTTCTAATCACATCTGCAAATGGTTACACTGTCAAGTCTTCTCAACCGTAGGTCCCATCTCATAGCTCTTGTTGGAAATCAAATAGTATGGGACGTTAAAGAACCCACTCACTATTCGAAAAGAGCAGGGGACGTTGTCCCCGGTGTTGTGGACTGACCTTAATCTGGACGGGGGCATCTTTCACTTTCTAAATTAATGGTAAACTTCGTATCAAGTAGTCTGTCCAAAAGTCCCCCACAAAGCATTGTAAATTAGTCCTGAAAAGCCCCGAGGGGAGAGTAATAACTTCTCTTCACGTCACTTTACTTCACTTCACTTGGAAAGTGTGAAGACACATTCCAAGAATAAAATTGATGAGAACGGGGTGGATATTTAGAGAGAAAAATTGAAAAGTCATAGTCAGGTCCCCCTCGTCCTCCAGCTGACCTCAACTTTGATCATTACACGTTGTTGTCAAGACGAGAACGGCAAAGAAATGTATCAAAATGTCAAACGCACGTGCAGGGCGTGCAGAACCATTGTTTGTGCTATTTAAACCTACGGTTTTGTGGTGTTCTTTCTTTCGTCCTGGCTTAAGGTGATGGCTAAGAGAACGCTGCGATGCCCTACACGTGCGTTTTATATTTGTGTACATTTCTGTGCCGTCTTCGCCCTGACAGCGACGTGAATTAACGAAATTTGAGATTATTTGAAGGACAACCACGCCCTTCATAGCAATTTTAATCTTGGAATGATTATACACACTCAGTGACCTTGCCGAAGTATTTGGCGTAATAGCGAAATTATTTCAATAACGGGAAATAATTTTTTAGACAACGTTCTCGTAGCCATTGTCGTCATCCTTGCATAACTACATCAATAAACAACTTGATGTTATTCTAATCACCTCACGATTAAGTCGTGCGACGTGGACATTGTATGCAAACGTCTTGGAACAAAATTGGCATGAACGATGCGGAAGTTTGGGGAGAAAATGAGACATTTATTGTCAGGTGCTCACGTCCTCTACATACATTTATGAAATAGTTAGGATAGTACGCGCACTCTCATTGGTCAATAGCTGTGTTTAGATGAGAGTATGGAACAGGGCTGTGACATCACACGAATTTTGATTGGTTATGTATTGTCAGACGTGCGTTTTGATTGGTTGGTAGGAAAGAAAATCTCTTTCAATCAAGAAGTCAAACAACAGCATTTTCCTTCATTTGTTGAATTATCTTTGACAAAGATTTTATAAAAGCAATAATAAGAGGGCTTTTTTCCGTGATGCAGTCGAGGGTTTGCATAACTGTCTCGAATTCTCCCAACTCCCCCTCGTGTTTAGATGAGGCGATGGAAACAGGGAAAACGCCCTCGATTGCTTAAGTAGCCTCAAATTTAGTGATTTTACATCGTTGTTTTGCAAAGTATTCCCCCCCCCCCCCCCCCAAAAAAAAGAGCTTAATTGCTTGCCGGATATGCAGCACGAGTATTTTTCCTCTTTTAAGCAATCGTATCACTGTTTTGTGGCGTTTTCGTGGACGTCACCCGGCGTCGTAGATCTCAAAGTAGGGAGTTTTAGAAACCACGACGGCTACGGCGAGGAAAACGTCACTTCAAACTATTAGTTTGAGCAATTTTAAGTGTTTCAGGATATTTTCATCTTGTCTGTGTTGTACGATATGGGCGAAGTATGCTATAACCAGATTGATACGTACGGATTTGACGCAAGGAGAGAGAAGGAGAGATTCACTGTTGTTTGTCCACGTTGTCATGAAAACCTGAAAATTGGTCATTTTGTGTTGTTGGTTTGACGAGTAGGGGAGAGAAATGTTGAAAAATGCGTTCCGCACGTGCAGCTCGATCATTTTTTCCTCTTTTAACCAGTAATGTTACTGGTTTTTGGTCCCTATTTTAAGTCCCTAGTCCCTAGTCCCTGATGTCAGGAAGAGAACAGCAAAGAAATGTACAAAAAATGTGAGACGCACGTGCAGAGTGTGCAGCGTCATTGTTCTTGCTCATGAAAACCTTTTGTTTTTTTCCGTTTTCGCTCTCGTCGCCTCCTTCTTTTCTTTAAGCTCCCTAATATCTGGGTTTGTATTGTCTTTGTCCATCAAACAGACCCCAGTAACCGTTCTTGGCAGGCCTACGAAACTCCCATGGGTGAAAAAATTTCGAAACAAATTGATTTCGAGGAAGTTATGGAGAGGCAACGTCCCCTCGGGCGGTTTAGACCAGATGGAACTTGGGATGACGAAGATGAAGAGGCGAGGGCGCGACAAACCAAGCTTGCTGTTATGAGATTTGTCATGGTCACTTCCAGCATCGTTTTGGTTTACTTGCTTTTGCAATTCTATTTTTTCGGACTGCAAGTAAACGCAAGTGATTTTGAATCAGAGGACATTCATTTCCGAGTCGAAAATTTAGAAGATTCTGACAAAGACAATAAGCCGAGTTGATGAAACCTGGGTGTTTTAAACGACTGGAAAATACATTAGGGAGCTAATTGAGACTGCCTGAATAATTTTGCTGTGAGTTGATTTGTTGTCGTGTGACTATATGCATTTTGGAAAGGGACTTCCTAATTTGTAAAGGTTACGTTTGATTCACCCCAAGAGAAAAATTCGCACTACTAGGTAATTTGTACGTCGCACTGGTGCGTCCGACATTTTTTTTTTTTACATTGCTTTCTTCAAACAAATTTCTTTGATGTCATCGTCAGTTACAATGATTTTCATTGAAGTGTCGCAAAAACTTACCCGCAGGTGAGCCAATCATATGATTGGTTCATCCGCGTCTCAAATCAGTACAAAGCGGTTAAGCGCGGGAAACGCAAGCCTGCACGTCAGAGTTGCTTTGTCCTGTGATTGGTTGACGATGTGTCGGAAGATTCTTCTTCCCATCATGAAGCGCAGTAACAACACGTGACTTAAGACATTCAACGTGACAAGCGGTCATGTTTTTAATCGAAAGTAAAAAGGCATGTGTTGCACGAAAGTTCAATTCACGGAGGATAAGTTTGAGAGACAAACACAGTCACCATTTCTCAGTTTTTGGTACATATTTCTACATTAACTCACACCCTATAGAAAACCAAATCAAAATGAACGTCGTGTGTATAGCCAAGTGCCAGCAAACTTTGGAATTGACTATTGGTGTTGTAGCGTCAATCATTCTTAAGAGAGTGTCTCTTTAAAGTGTTGAAACTGGTTTAAGCTACCTTAAGTGATGTCTTGCCGGGAGATTAGGCAAGTTTCAAGATTAAAACCTCGCCTTCCCTTTTTTTTTAAATTTGAAATCTAGACGATGTTTTCGGTGTATTCTTTTGGAACTAATTTGTTTCGCAAATGCAAAATATAAACGTTAACGAAAACGGAGATGGTCACTCGGGGAAACTCGGAACTTATCTGACTGCTCCCAGTGGGACTAGAAGTCCAAGAAGTATTGCAGGACAATAACATTTATTGTCAGCTGGATCTAGTTGAATTGCCCAGTTAAAACCTAATGAAGGGACC
>NC_090891.1:43686680-43701680 GCF_036669925.1 Montipora capricornis | reverse complement strand
AAGATCACATCTGGTACGACCGAAAGACGCTGTCGAGCCGACTAAACAAGATGGAGTGGTTTACAGGATTCCCGGTCGACCTCATCGCCTGATGAAGACTAGCAGTATGCAGTCGAAACGTCGCGATCTACATCACAAGTGACCACATCGTGAGACAAATGAGAATACTTTATTATTTTCATTATTCAATTGGCCTTTCCGAAATTCATCAGGGAACTGGGGAGAGTTTCAAGTTTTAACTAATCGATAAACTGACACTACCACATGAAAGATCATGTTGATATTGGTTATTTGGCCACGTATGGTGCTTTTAGGGTGAACAGAGACCAAGTTATGGACCTTGAAACATGGTTCAAAATTCATACAGGCGTCTCTAATTTTGATACAGCGTCCCCCAAAACCATATAAACTCTTAAAATTTTTATGATTTCCGTGATACTCTTTAAAATGGGCAAACATAGCGATTTTCATCGCAGCTTCTTTCAAATTGTAGGTACATGACGGGATTTTACAGTTGTCACTAAACTGATAAAAAATTTAGAGTTTATATGGTTTTGGGGGACGCTTTGTCAAAATTAGAGACGTTTGTATGGATTTTGAACCATGTTTCAAGGTCCATAACTTGGTCTCTGTTCACCCTAAAAGTACCATACTTGGCCAAATGACCAATCTCAACATGATCTTTCACGTGGTAGTGTCAGTTTATCGATTAGTTAAAACTTGAAACTCGCCCCAGTTCCCTGCTGAATTTCATTAAAAGTTGCACATTGCTGGAACGAAAGACTTTTAAGATGTGTATTTCTGCACTGAGGTGCGTCAAAGGTACCCCGTCACCTTAGACTGTCTTGGAGGAACCAGACGTGCGAGGGTTATTTTTTATCTTTTTTACCATTGGAGCAGGGAGACAATGATCTTAAATGGCTGCTGATTGGTCGAAGGCAGGAGACTGGACTCGTGCATTACGTTTTTGCCTTTTATATCTGGCATGCCAATCACGTGATTCGCGGCCATTTTTTTTTAACCGTAGCAATAGAAAATGTTTGCTTAAGAATGAAACTTATCGGCGGATTAATAGGTCACTTTCTGAAATACCATAATACTCTTTGTTTGCTCTCCAAAATATTTTGCATACGCATTGTTTCCAGTTTCTCTGGAGACTTACAATGGTCCCAAGAGAAAACAAAAACAATGCTTATGCAAACTTTTGGAGGGCAAACAAAGAGTATTATGGTATTTTGGAAAATGGCTTATTTGAAATACCAACATGGCCGCTGTGACATCAAGTGGAATCTTAGGTTAATCCATGTTTCGTTCCACTGATCTTAAAAAAACCAAAAGACTGGATCGCGCAACCTATTGTTTTTACTCTGAGGTCTGCAACGCAACCTTGTTGGGACCACTTACGTTCTAAATCTTCGTTATAGGTAGAAACCCTCTGACTTTGAACTCTACGCTGAGGTCTCAAGGTGATAGCAACAAGATGGCCGCCGCCATCTTTGTTTTGTTTCGAATGCCCCATAATACACTTTGTTTGCCCCCCAGATTTTGCATAAACTATCGTTTTCAAATGCTCTTGGGAAACTGAAGTGTCCCCAAGAGCATTTGAAAACAGTAGTTATGCAAAATTTGTGGGGGAGGGGGAGGGGATAGGGGCAAACAAAATGTATTATGGAGCATTCGAAAATAGAGATTAGATACTCGATACAGTCTTTCTTTTATGAGATAAATTTCGTCCGTGCCCACCCGTCCAAAAAAGACAGTGGAATGTGATAGCCGAAAAGCGGGGTAGACCGCTCTAGTTCCTACCTGAAAATACCAGCCTTCGTCTCCAAGGGCAGACACGGCTTGCTGTGAAGTATTGAAGCATTTGGCTTGTCCAGAATTGTTGTAATACACGCCAAGCGCTTGCGAAACAGCCTGAAGAAGTTTGTCGTCCTCTAAACTGTCGTTTTGTAGATATTTACAGACGACCTATTTAACAGTGAGACATCGTCGATTAGAGGAGTGAATCCAGGAGAAAATAAAAGTTACAGGAACGTAGAGGCCCATTTCGTTCCTTGGTATGTGTGCATTTCACTTAGGCTATTGTTGGATTAATTGGAAAGGGAAAATGTGTCCCGAAACGTCCTTATTACGCGTGACGCGCAACAAGACAAACCTGTGTTGTCGCGCTCTGGCCCTGGTTGCTCGAAACACGGTTAGCGCTGACCATGCACAGAAGCATTAAATACCATGGAAACCTATAGGTTTTGCTACCTCTTAGAAAAATAATCAACGGTTAGCGCTAACCACACTTCGAGCAACCGGCCCCAGATGAGCTCACATACCAACTCTTAGCAAGGGTCAATCACCAAGAGTAAGATTTACCCAAAGTGGCCTAGTTCCCATCAGCGTCTATTTTTAAACCAGGTTTTGAAGGAAAATGAACGATAGACCAAATCGGCTAACGCAATGTTGTATCAATTTAAACCCTTTGGGAATAAAACGTTTTGTTCCAGGTATTTCCATATTATTTAATTAATCAGCGAACTCAATGTTGTACCCAATTCAAATCCGGAGGTTAAGATTCTTGGTGCCTTGCATTTGCCTTACAATATAGCATTCACATTAAGGGTGCGTTCGATTGACCCTTTTCCGGAATAAAAATACGTGGAGTGATGATTAAAACGGTATGTTTGGCACATTTCGAAGCAGCAAGGATAATAAAAATATGTTTAATATAGCATTTTAGCAAGTGTTAGCAAGAGAAAATGAGGGGACAGAGAGGGAGGCTCAGGACGTTGGCCGGGATATGTCATGTCCACGAAAGTTATTTTTAGACGAGCGAAAGTCTTTGTTCTAGCGGAAGTCTGGCTCCCGAGACGTCCGCATGCACAATCGTCAAGTCCACTTCGTCCACCATTACATGAAATCTTTGCTTTTCTTTCAAACATCAGACCGAGGTTGACCTGCATGCGGACGTCCCGGAAGACTTCCACTCGTCTAAAAATAACTTTCGTGGACATGACATATCCCAAGGACTGGAACGGGAGCCTCCCTCTCTGTCCCCTCATTTTCTCTTGCTGTTAGGCAATTTTAATGTGAATCTCCGTAAAAACGAAGGATTTCCAACTTCTATTCCATGTATTCCTATTCCGGAATATGTTCAATCGAACGCACCCTTAATGTGAATGCTATATTGTAATGCAAATGCAAGGCACCAAAAATCTTAACCCCCGGATTTGAATTGGCCATTTCTGAGTTCATGTCAGCCTCTTCTTCAAAGCGAGTCTAAGTGCGAAGTTTTTGTGATGGTAATTAGTTCTACTTAACATATGAATGGAAACTAATTTTCATAACAAAAACTTTGCACTTGGACTCGCTTTGAAAAGGAGGCAAACACGAACTCGGAAATGGCCTATTGGGTACAACATTGAGTTCGCTGATTTGGTCTATTGTTTATTTTCCTTGAAAACTTGGTTTAAAAATAAACACTTTTCTAACGCTGATGGAGGCAAACCTGATACCAGTTTGTTACTCTTGGGTAATGGACTCATGCTCTTTAATAGAAAGTTGCTGGAAACTGGAGCATTTGCAAGCCTTGATTTTTGTTCAGGCCGGCCTTCTTTGCAACTTCTCAAGTTGCTAGCTAAGTACTGTGGTGATCACTCTGGCTTAGAGTCCTTGGAACCGCAGTTCAAAATAGAAGTCTTTCATAAATAATCACTCGTGAGCTCAAATACCATATGTAAACTTTCAGGATTACGGTTTATTTTCACAAGAGCTATAGAGAATCAATAGTCTTGTAGTGAACGATGTTGCACGGATAATTAAACAAGAACATTACTTTTATCTTTTCAATAAATATATACCTGCATAAAATTTTCTTTACCAAGAGAGAATGAAGTAAAAGGAACGGATCCCTATGCCCCATAGACCTCTTTCATAATGGCGGCCAAATAAATGATTCTTTTGTTTTAATGCTAATCATGAGCCCTACAAACCTCGCTACGACGAGCAAATTTCTAAAGAATATTTCTTTCAAAACGAGGCCAGTAGGTCTAATTAACATAATTACAAGAGAATGTTAAGTTGGTCGCCATTCCTGAAGTGGTCTATTTAGTCTTAGTTTCGCAATCTATTTTAAGTTCTCGTTCCCAATGCCGCGTATATTTAAAATTGCAATGGGATGGAATTGAATTGAATTTGAAACCCCCGGGATACTATTATTGGTCATTCAAAATATATCACTGTCTTCAATTGAATGAGATTCCTCGCCTAGTCCCAGCTACCGGCAAAGCAATGTAATTCGTCAAACTATGTTGACGTTACTCACCCAATTAGAAAGTATTGCATGACTGTCACATCACGCCATGTTATAGTAACGTGGAAATCTGCTTTGTCAGGAACCTATAACCCGGTGCCTACAACTCCCATGCTGGGCCTATGTCCTGGCATTTTTACAGACCGATATATTTTTAAACTACCTTTTCCGAAAAAAACAAAGGCAGTTCCGTTTCGGTGACCCTATGAAGTCAGGTTAGTTTCTTGTAATTGGTGATCGGGCTCCTGTGGGAGTCTCATTCGTCCGTGAAATCCCCGTGACACCAATTCAATGGAGTCATGGGTTCCTGGCTTTGTTCATCATATCATGCAGTCAATGATTGTTATACATTTAGAGTACCGATAACTTAAATTCTTTAATTTTCGACCGCGGATATTGCGTTTCTACCTTTCTGACTGGTTCACTCAATCTTGGTTATCAGCTCAGTCATATGCCATACGACACAATTCACTACTTTCATAATCCCATAATACACCTCTATTACCCCCCAAGACTTTTGCATAACCATTGTTTGCAATTTCTCCTGGAAAATGAAAATGAAAATGAAAATGTCCCAAAAGAAGTCGAAAACAATGCCTATGCAGATTTTTTTTTTTTTTTTTTTTGGGTGGTGGGGGGGGGCAAGAAGTAGTGAATATGAAAACTGAGTATGTCAAGTGTTGCCAAGGTGGAAGCTGATTGGCTTTAATTTCCAAATGTTCAAGCGTTCGGAATTTAATGAGAATTGAATAAACCAATTATTCCATTCGCACTTGTTGGATGTGAGACTAGTTAATTATAGCCAACTCATATCTAACGCTCGCTCATAGAATAATTGTTAACTATCGGTAGTTATACCTTAATAGGCCATGCAGGGAGGGGTTCCAAAAAGCTGGCGGGATACGGATAGTCCACTGCAATACAATAAGAATATTAGCGTGAAGTGTGGAGAAGTGTGGAAAAGAATAAACAGACCTAAATTGTTTACAACTGCATGCAACGTACCCATCGCTAAGTTGACCCAGGTCTCGCTTATCCAGTATTCAAGTTGTGTGACGTCATCTTCCGTTTTAAGAGGAGAGCATAGCTTAAATATACCTGTAAGCTTCTTGCGTCCACTGCCTGTCAAGAAAAGTATTTTCGTAGTCAAAATTCTTGGTGACTGGAGAAGTACCCGGCGGCCTACAATGTCAGAACATCATTTCTTGTTTTCTCGCTCCAGAAAAACAAAAATATGTTCGAATTCTCGAAGTGTTGAAAGTATTTTGAAATGAAGAGGCCGGACTTTAAAGCAAGCGCTGAAGAAGCAACCCTTTCAGGTGAATCGGATGCCCCTTTCCCCTATCCCAAAAAGAAAATTAATGAAATCGAGAGGACTCCAAATGCTTGGCAATACCATTCTGGCCTCTACCGAAATGTTTTATCACCTGTATTTCCAAATGTCTTGACGACATTCCATGTTTTCCTAACTGAATTTACGCATGCGTCTCCTCCATCTCTTTGAAAGTCCTTGGTGACGATCTTGTAAAACGACTGTAGATTGAAGACGCATAAATCTCACTTAGAAACTTTAACTTGTCATAAAGGATAAAAAACGCTTGTAGAAGGTTAGCACCTAAAAAAGATCATGTTAAAAGATAGTTTTTAGTTTTACCTCACAAGGTGTAATTCCAGGAAACTGTAGAATCGGCGCCGAAGCAGCGAGAGCCCTGGAAGGAATTAATGTTCCAAACAATTTTTACAAGCAGTTATAACTCTTTTGTTCAAAAAAATTGCAAACGCCTCTTACCCTGCGACCATATTCGGATATTTCATTCGAAACCATGAAGCCAGCATGCCTGAAAAAAAAAAAAAAAAAGTTTAGAAAAAGTTTAGAAAACCCTGTTACGCTGCAACAATGAATATGCCATTTCCGCATATGCAACCAGCTAGGAACTTACAACTTCAATATTCGGTCTATGTAACGGCATTTTCGTACACCTATTTTTTTTTTGAACAAGTTTTTAAGTAAGATTTGGTTTGCACGAGTGACCATTCTCAATCCATGAATACTAATTTCGCATGCAAGCCGAATTGTGATTAGCTGGAAAGGTCTGGTTTCGCGGGAAAATCAATCTAAAAATAACTCGGTCTGTAAATAGGTTTTTCCACAAATAAAATGAAGTTATATGCTCCTTGTATGCCCCTGATGTAGCCTATTTAACGTCAAGTCCAAGCGCTAAAACGCTAGAAAAAGAAGTCCCTTTTTGACCTCGTTTCGTGACTCACCTCCATACGAGCCCCCGATTGCTATAACTGGGCTATTACTTGCACCGGGGATGGTTTCCTGTCACAACAAATAGAGGGAATTAGAAATGAATCGGGGACCAGCGAAGACTGGATTGAGATCACGGGGCCCGTTTCTCGAAAGTCCCGCAAACGTTTCGGGCCCGAAAGCAATTTACGAAACTGCCATCCACTTGAAACTCCACAAAACGATTGTGGAGTTTCATGACTTAAAACCTCTCGGTTGTTAAGATATAAAGGAAATTGGAACACTCGAAAATGCCCGGAAACGTTGTGGGTTTTCGAAAAACGGACCTTAAGGTAACTTAGAAGGTAACTTCCATAAAGTACGTTCTAGGACTAATATTGGAAAAACAACTTTGTCAGCTTTAGCAGTCAACCATTGGCAAAAATTACCGCAAGATTTCAAAGATCTCAGTCTCCTTATCTTCCCCAGAAAAGCCAGTATTTACTATCGAAGCAAATATAAAGCCTATGCCATCTGAAATCTCTAATATATATCTTTTGACTGAGTAGTACTAAGTAGTAAGTGTATTTATTATATAGATACTGATGAAATACCAGGATTTCTCCTTTTACTAAAAAATCATATCTTCACCGCGCGCAGTGAACATATCATTTTTATCTTTCACATGAGAGAATATAGCTGTCGTCATGGTAACGAACACGATTGGCCAATAAAACGCGAGCTTCTTCTTCATTGCAAGTTCCTTTATGCTTCAATATAATTCTTACTACATTAACATTTTTATTGCAAAATTTTACATTATCATGATTTTCTTTTCATAACATTCATATCTTGTTTCATGTTACACAACATGCATGTTTTAGCGGTCGGTGACCACTTTTTCATCATTTCGAAAAGGAATAAAACAAGTTGTTTTAAATCTGGACATTTCATCAATATCTATATAATAAAAAGAACATTACATGGCCGCTTGGGGAAACGAATTTTATCTTCTCGTGCTGAAAGTATCTCTCACGAGGGATTTCCATCTTTGATATATATAATTTAGAGCAATTTTATAAATGTCAATTTAAACTTTGAATGAACCAGGTGTACCTTTATGTTTCAATATCATGTTTTAAGGAAGTGTGAAGATAAAGTCTTGTCTTGTCTCGACATGACAAAACCGCATGCAAATTCAAGCTCCTTGATGGAAAAGAGTGGCCATAGACTTGAATTCATTTACCTTGAGGTGATAAATAAGAACAGCAAAGTCCGCTAGTGCTTGCTCGGAGGTGAGGTATCCTAGATAGGTCGGGCTCTATTGTTATGATTAAAACAAAAGCAAATTAACTTAGACTGTCTTGAAATATAGCATCAACGTAAACTTGAACGTTAAAGGTAATATTAAAGCTTTCTATTGAGACGAAAAGAAACCGATTTTTTTCTGGGGGAAGTGGGGGGGGGGGGGGAAGGGGGTGGAAGATAAGGAATGCCACGTTGCAGAACACAGCAGCAATATTTCCTGTAGAGTGTATGAATCTTTCCGGCGATTTTGACATAAGTGCAACCATGATGAAGGAGTGAAAAATTCGCTTGTAGATTGGAATCTCTTCTTAATAAATTCTTACCGATTATTTCAGCAAAGTAATTCCGCTTCTAGTAAAATGTTTGAGTCAGAGTACTGCATATGACTATTCCACAAACCTCGTAGGATTTGTTACCGAAAGGCAGCGATTCCCCATAATACCGATGCTCAGCAAAGACTAACATCGCTCCAAACTCTTTAGCACTGTCCCACATGAAGCCCTGGAAAGATATATTATAATTTTCCGGTCAGGGTAAAGTATGGACAGCGGTTTTGCTCTAAAAATCGTCGTCGCATCATCGCTTTAACCGACGCCCGCGGTATTTGCGACCCGCAGCTGCAGCACTACAGTGTTTGGGTTCGCCGTTGTTAAAGTTCAACGTCAAATTTCAACGGATCTTGTTTTGTCTTGTCTTGTCTTGTTTTTGCTGGTCTTGTCTTTCGGCATTGGTTGCCCTCAGATATGAAAGTGTTGTCACGTGATGGAATTGCCTTGGGAGGACACGGCCTTGATAGTCCAAGATACATCCATCCGCCCTGCCGGAAGTGATTGGCGGAAGAAGCCAGAATTCATATTTCTCGATGCTGACCACATTGACCGCGGTCCTTGGGGACTACCAATCACGCATGCGCACAGCCAATCAAGTTGCATACTCTTACGCAGCCACCGGTAGCTGTTTTACGTGTCTGTACTCATCAGCAGGCTTAGCTAAGAGGCGCAATTAGGGAGCAGCTCTAATAATCTCCAACTCAACGCAACAGTTGTCGAGCTCGTTTTACACCATTGCTTATTCTTTTATCTACTTACTTACTTACTTACTTACTTACTTACTTACCGTGTTGTTGGCAAACCAAGTTATGTCTCCTTCATTTCCGGTGTAAAAGAAAATTGGGCCACCGTATTCCCAGTTTTTCGTGGTGATGAGGTAACGCTGAAGGAAGGTTTGGTTGGTTTTGAAATTAAAGTGGTCCAGCTGTTGAAATTTTCAAAGCGAAAACAATCATCGGACGCAATAGAGAGATTTCAGTATTGCGTTTGCTGTTCACCGAATCATGTAAACGCAATGCTGTATGTCTCCAATAATTTAGTCATTCGTGTGACCATGGTCCGTTTCGAGTCCTATGGCACTACGAATCCGGTGTTTGCGACAGTCACGCAAGAGACCTAGAAAAAATCTGGGACCCGGCCAGTTTGATAGCCTGATTCTCAGACGTCCGAGGTCGTTCGCGGCCACTTCGCTTTTAGAGGGCAAGCGAAGTGGCCGCGAACGACCTGGGACGTCTGAGAATCAGGCTACCGGTTTGACTGACCTCCACGACTTGAGGCTCACGTTTCAGATCAATCCGACAATCGTGTAAAAAAAAAAGGAACTAAATTTAAGTGTTTCGTCGTTCTAGCGCTGAAGCACTAATTGGGGACACTGTAAATTGAAATTAACAATTAACACAAATCAAGTCAAACGATGGTTTTTGAGGAGGGGGGAAACCGGGAGTACCCGGAGAAAACCTCTCGGTGCAGAGTAGAGAACCAACAAATTCAACCCACATATGACGCCAAGTCTGGGAATCGAATCGGGTCACATTGGTGGGAGACGAGTGCTCTTACCACTACGCCATCCCTGCACCTTATTTTCGTCATAATATTGAGAATGATTTTCTGGAACGAAAGTGTTGGTAACTCCGCCTCCTATTTGCACCCTAAGTCGATTTTCTACTTTGTTTTAAGACTGCACTATGGAAACAAAGCTTTTGACAGGTTAAAAGCAAAACATTCAAATACCAATTGCTTTTATTACAAGACTGAGTAACATCGCGTGAGAAACAAATGTCACGACAAACACTTTATTTAAGCTGTAAGACCACAAAAAAAAAAAAAACAAATAAGAGTTTGGACAATTTGTTACCTTCGCGACGTAATTTTGTAAGTAGATATAGATATTAAGCCTTACCTTTTGGCGAAAGGTCTTTGTGTCGTAGTTGCAGTATCGACAAACATATCTCTTGGCGTGATGCCTAAAATCCTTGCTTTGAGGACGAGGAAAACGGGCTCGCAGTCGAAACGCTTCACCCACAGAAAAAACTGCAAGTATAAAGATCACTATCCGACAGATTTTAACTGCTGCCATGATGGTTGACTTGCCCAACAGGCATCCGAAGCGAGACCTGCTGACTGATCTAGTTGCTTTCCTTTGCCAGACGAAATTATATACACCCCTCTTTAGCCATTATACTTAAACCTTGTGATGGCCTCGTGATCACCGCACATGACTCTGCAAAGCCTCGGATACCTTTCCAAACCGCTTACAGATGTTCTAAGGAGTTTATTTATTTGAAATGTTGGTGTAAAATTTTGTTAGAACTGTCAGTAAATGAATATTTGCTTAGGGTACTTGGTGCATTATTGATTTGATTGTCAGGTATTTTTCTTTCGTGACTAATGGCCCGTGTGACCTGACGGGTTGTTTTTGTTCTTGGTCTTGGGTCACGAGTGGAGAGGAGGTTTCTCGCAGCTGCTTCCCTTTCCATTCACATCTTCTCTAAGCTTCGCCGCTCTCAAGGTTCTCGATACAACGTGTACCAGGATAAAAATGAAATAAATAAAATACAAAAAAATTTTCGTGATGCAGAACTTATCCCGGTGTTCGGAGTGTTTAGAGCGAGTTTCAATCAAGTGTCATAAAACCAAAACCAAAGTAACTACGTTGGCCAATCAAAAAGACGGAGACAATTCGGTAAACCAATCAAAACTCGAAGTAATTACACATAGCCGACACAAAGCCCGGGAAAATGTGCACGCGCGAGCTACGATTGATTTTGGTTTCACTTCTGATTGGTTGAAAAAGTGGCGGGAGAATTTTGAACCAATCACTGACTGAAGTAATCCAAAACCAATGCAATTCGCTAATTACTTTCGATACTCAATTGAAAACCCCTCTATCAGAAGCTCACAACCATAAATGTCGATCTCCCTCATTTGGCTTTGGCTAATCAGTTTATTGATTACGAATACGAGTCCCGCCAAAAAATGGCCAATCAGGTTGGGTTGATGACCACAACTCCTCTGCGACCGATGGGCCGCATTCCATCGCATATCGAGACTTCTGGGTTATGGTCTATTGCAACTACCAGTAATCAAGCTCGCAGAACGGGGAGAGGGGGGAGGGGGTGGGTGTATGGAGAAATGGTAATATTACAGGGGTATGTTTTATTTCTAGATGCCTCTAGGGACGGAATCCCAAGCGTAAGCGCAACACAAGTGAGAACATCAGAACACAAGTATAAGGACAAACGCATGCGCAATATCAACAAGTTTTTCGATACCAGCTTTCTTTTCCATGGGGGATGATGGCGGAAAAAGATAAAGGCGACGTCTTGCCAAACGATCCATCAAAGACCTAGAAGGACTTGGGTAAGAGAGATATATCGTCGAGGGCACGCTCAAGGGAAGTTCAATAACTTGGCTTTGGAACTTCGTGAGGTGACAACCGAGAGCATTACTTTCGGTCACAAACAATGTGATCTTTTCTCCGCTTGAAATGTGTATGAAAATGTTCCGAAAACGTGGTATTTTTCACTTCCTCGGCGAGGAGTTTTTGTAGTCTCGAGTCAATCGCAAACCGCCATTTTGTTTGTGGATACCGCATTTAGTTCTCGATGAAGTCTGGGTCAAAGGCGATGATTGGCTGACCGCGGCTTGCGCTTATTTCACTTTTTTTTTCACGCATGCGCAAGCATAACATAATCACAAGGAAAATAAACCATGCTCGTTCTTCTTATGTTATGCTTATACTTATGTCGGCGGTTGTTCTCACTTGCAAAAACTAGCCCTCATTCTTAGGCTTTTGCTTACCAGCCTTTAATCTCTAGTTTAGCCTGATCGCAGGCTATCTTTAGTTTGATTATAATTTTCTGTAGCTCTCGTGAAAATAAAACAATCCGGATTATTTACATAACGGTATGTGATCTCATCAGTGTGAAATACACGAAAACGTATATCAGTTGTGAAATTTTGAACTTCTCGTGTCCTCCGGATGATAAATTTCAAATTCGGTGCTTTCTCCTCGTTGTCTTAATGGGAACCGTGCAAAGTGATTTACGAAAAAAGAAGCCTGTTATTTTCTTCCCTCACGTAAAGGATAATGTCTGAGCTCCTCAGCCTTCTACGCGCTCGTTTCTTATTTTTAGGAAGGCCGAGGAATGAATACAGTTCAGTTACAAATGCATTTCGGTAAGCGTTCGCTTGGGATGATGGAAGACGGCCATTATGATTTGCTGTCACAGGCTTTGAACCGAAACCAAGGAGAAGAAATCGATTTAGACGCGATGGACTCGACCATATTCTTTCTCAGTCTCTTGACATGTTTGAAGAAAAGAAGATCCTTGATGACGTAATCGATATCACCGACATGTTTGACAGTGGTGGCCCTAGTTCGCTGATGGGGAGGACATTTCCAGCTGAAACGGAAGGTCATTATTGAGATCACTGACTGGAACAGGAGGTCACTATTCCAAAATACGGACCTCCTATTCCACCTCAGTGAATATAATAATAAACTCCTGTTCCACCTCAATAACGATATGGTCTTCCATTACAATGGACCGTACTTGATTATTACTGTTTAGAACAATGGAAAGGTGCATAGGTGTCGATGCCAGAGAACCTTTATACCGCTCTTGAAAGAGGGATGGGGTTGGTATAGCAAGCTTCGATATATGACAGACATTTTTATTTGAAAACCGGAGATGCCATTGCGAATGATATGTTTCGATACAAAGGTTCTGAAAATGATGACACCCGCATTTAATTAATTACTGAACACAGAAAAAAATTTGTGCGGATCGATATGTAGAAATAGTACAAACCGGGAATTTCTTATAAACTGATTTACCAAGGGCAGCACATGCTGTAAAGTAATAAAAAGAAAGTTGAACTCTCCATTCCGTCCAACCGAATGTTTTGGAATCGTCAAAATAATTATTTTTCTCTTACCTTGAATGTCATTATTAAGAGAAGTGAGGAAAAAAAAAACATTGTTTACGCGTCTCGCTTGTGTCGTCTTCTGTTGTTCCAGTGAGCAACTTACACACTTACAGTGAAAATGAAGTTTTAATAGAGGTGCACACATACCAAAATTTACCATAGCTATTTAAATACATCATACTTCATTATTCCGCAAAGCTGACAAACCACACACAAAAGTATAAATCTGAGCAAACACCTTATTCCAAAATGGTCGCCATTTAAATATTGTTTTGTTTTTATTCAAATTAGCCCTTGATGCCTCGTTCTTAAGCTTAAATTTGAAAATAATATTTTATCTTGAACGAGGCAACAAGGGCCAATTTGTCTCCGCATAAATCAGCGGCCATTTTGGAATAAGGTGTTTTTTAACAATCAGACGACCATGGCTATGCCGACGGGAACGTCACAAAACAAGAATGTTATTGGCTGCTTCACGTGCGACATGCATTTTGGTACATCTCTTCGCAGTGCTCTGCAAAACAGCATTAATTAAAATGAAAAAAGTTTGGTTTTGACGGCGGACAACGTGTCGCAACAACGAACCGGTAAAGACTTGTTTCCATATCTTGAAGCGCCCTTGGACGTGAGGTGCCTGGGAATGAAATTAAATCACTGAAAATAAATTACTAAGCCAGATGTTTACTCTTGACTCAAAACACACGCGAACTAGACATAAAATTCGTGCACAGCAAGAACAGGAAACGTTCGGAGTCGTAAATCGTCGGCAGTTCGGCGCCATTTAATTTCAGTGATTTCATTTTCATTCCCAGGCACCTCACGTCCAAGGGCACTTTGAGATATGGAAACAAGTCTTAACCGAGCCGTTCATTTTCCATCTTTGCTTTAAAACCGTTCGTACCAAGCCAGTCACAGCAAGGTTCTCGCCAAATAGTAATCGCAAAATACTGGCGATAGCGTTAATTTGTATTCGTTGAAGTCCCCGCGGCCTTTGCACAATGGATGCTAATTAATAAAAAAAAACCTAGCATGTCTCACTAAAACGCCTGTAATTTGATTGATCCGAGCTGGTAGTACAACTGTTTCTCCCAGTTTGCTTTCTCAAACATGGTTAATCTTTTATTCATGAGCAATAATGTGTGCTGTATATGAAACAATTAAATGCACCTAAAATTACGGCCAACGAGGTCTTAGCTTCGATGCGATAAATGTTTTTGACAGGCAAACAATACTCCTGCTTTTCACTCAAATTTAGTAAAACGTAATGAGTTTTAAATGCGTTAAATATCAGGGCAAACGGCTTTAATATTTTTCAACATCCGTTTGATTTTGTTGAAAGATGTTGAACGATGTTGACTGTTGGGATGGGCGAACGGTTTCAGCACATCATCAACATTTGATTCAACAGAGCTTCACCAGACGCCTGGTTAAAACATGGATACGTCATTAAGAGACGGATTAAAGCGCACGCGCATACGCAACAATGTTGAAAGCGGGGGACAAACGGATTCAACTTCATTTAACATTCACAAAAGAAATGTTGAATGCTTGTTTGTTGAAGCAAAGTTTAAACGGTTTTAAACTCATTCAACATCGATTGAACTTCGATTCAACATGTTTCAACAAGATTGAAAGGGGCAGGGGGGAGGGGGGACAATTTCAACATCACTGTTCATCAAAATCGAACGGATGTTGTTTCCAGGCCGTTTGCCCAGGCCTTAATGAACACACAAAATGCAATAGAAAAAATGGGTTCTACCGCTAACACGACAGAGCTGCCTCCTATCTCAGGCTGGAGCCAATAAAATGTAAGGTTATAAATAACAGCGAGGTACCTAGCAAGTATCACCAATCTTTGAGAGTTGCAATAAATCTCCATTTCAGCAATACAAAGC
>NC_090891.1:43674180-43681680 GCF_036669925.1 Montipora capricornis | reverse complement strand
TTTTTGTAGCCGCCGTCAACTACAACAATCTTTGGTAATTGCTTTTTCAACAGCGGCAAGATGGCAAGATTTTCAATGTGGCCACCATCACTGAGACGTAAAATGGGGGGAGGGGCCGGACCGCGATTGGGAACAAAAAACATCTGTCTCAAAAACCGCACCATGGGCACATGAACAACAAACCACCTGAAAAAGAAACGGAATTGAATGGAGAAGATGTTGGTGTTTTAGGCACTATGCTCCTCAGAACCGGCCAGTTATTTGCATATGAATGGCCTGTATTGTTATATGCCTCGTTCTTCAAACGATGCCGCAACAAGAACACAATAATGGCCGGGTATTCCGCAGTTACTCAATCAGTTTTAGGTGCGGTGAAGAATTCTTATCTCCTAGTAAGTGCTCTCCACAAGTCACAAGTTGCTAATCTGTTACAGTTTTTTTAGATCACTGTCTTGCTTGACACAGACTTAACTCTCACAATCAATCAACCAATCAATCAATTACAATCTTTACCAATCAGGACAGGCCACAACACCGGGAGCCTTGTGCCCTGCTCCTACCGAATAGTGTCGGGGGAGATTTAAAGTCCCACAGAATTTATGAAAAAGGATATTTTGAGACCGGGCATACGGTTTGGCAATGTTCGAGAAGTCTTGAGAGTCCCACCATTTGCAGATGTAATTACAGAAGCAGAACTTTCTCCTCCTTTAAGAGGCACTGTCTTGTTAAATTTACCATTTTTAGGTGAAAACTGGGTAAAAATCTAAATTAGTACTCTAGCTCACACGTATAACATTCCTGATAACTCACTGAGATGATACGAAATATAATTTGGCACAAAGAGCTATTCGCATTCAAGTTTTAGCGCCTGTCAGATGGCGATGTTTCTAAACTTGAAAAAACTGGCCAATTTGTTCCAAGTTTCAATCCATTTCCATCCTCTCCATCCATGGATGCAAATAACAAAGAATAGCTTCAGTGCACTTCAATGGCCATTGGCAACAAAACCACAGCATTATTTTTTGGTCTTCATTCATGCAAAAGCGTCTTTTATTGTTTTGTATTTTGACTAAAATAGCGTGACACTGCCCCTTTGACGACCTCCTTTTAACTCCTTAACGACTCTGCGTATTGGTACGGCCCCGGAGTCGAACTCAAGACCAACCGCACGCGTTAGTCCAATGCTAAACTAACCAAGCAAACCGGCATCACGCTAATCTCTGAAAAATTCACAAGCTCTCAAAATGATTAGAAATTTTACAACAACTTCCTAGAGCCCATAGCAATTTCGAAGAGCGGCATCTGTCATAACGATTCTCTTATTGATCGGTTCTTTCAAACACCCTACAGGTATTTAGGAACAAAATTGACAATCAATCCAGTTCTCACTTAATCAACGATTACAACTTCCGGTTTCCGACAGTGGGAATAAGTGCTAGCAACCCCCCTCCCTCTCTTCCCACATTCAACCCTCTGAGTCTTTTTTTCATAAATTTTTGAAGCTGTAGCAATTTATTCCACTAAACGTTATTTTGACTCCGAAAAAATTAGAATGGTGCCACTTAACGAAAGTGAAATAACATGTGTAAAGTCTTTGACATGAAATCTGGTTTACATTTCAGGAAAAGGATATTACTTCAACCCGTTTTGAGACAAGGGTAATGGGCGAACAGAACGCCGAGCCGCCATCTTTCATTGATCATACCTCGTTAGTTTCTCCATAGTTCCTGGATTTTTTTTTCCAGTGTTTAGCACAGAAATAAACACCAATACCAAAAGCATTATGAAAAACAACAGCACCCCAATCGCCACCCACAGTTCGTCTTCATCCTTCTCACCATTGATGAAATACACAAGCGGGAAGGTTACCAAGGGCAGGACACGGACGATCTCGACGACAACTGGGAGAATCTGCAAAGACAAAACGAAGGACGGAAAGGACGAAAAAACGTACTTTATTGTCCAGTCACTCCGCAGAAAAACAAAGACAAAATGATCTATTTAGAAATTATTAGAAGAAATTAAAAAGAAGCAAAAGTTAACGGGAGAAGGCATCTCCTTTTATTAAATCCACTAGAAAGAAGGAAGAGACAAAAAAAAAGAATTTTCATATTGCGGATCGAAAGAATACCCCCGGTGCTTCGTCGAATAACAGTTCTGATGTCAGTTGATCTGTAGTCTCCCCAATTCGTAGAGCACTTGTGCTCGGCTAAATAACCTTGAGCCTTATGTAAAGTGATTATTATTATTATTATTATTACTGATAATGTAGCATTTGCTCTGGCTGATGGGATTGCCGTCATAACCATGTTAGGAAAGCCACAACAAATGGCCAAGGGCTAACAGGTATTCTTTCTTCTTTACATCCTTCTTCTTCTTCTTCTTCTTCTTCTTCTTCTTCTTCTTCTTCTTCTTCTTCTCCTTCTTCTCATTATTATTATTATTATTGTTATTATTATTATGCAGTTAAATACCTCATCCAAACAAAACGTGTCGCATCATAATCATCATCACCTTCATATCTTTCTTTACCCTCGGATTTTAAGTATAGGTACAGTATCACCGAGTTTTCACCCTCCCAACCATGACATACCACAGAGGACAGACAACAACAATGGGAGCTCCATGCCCTACTCTTTGTGAATAGTGTGTGGGTACTTTAACGTCCCACTGGGTTATTCACATTGAGGGGTTGTGAGACGGGGCCTTCGGTTTATCGTCCTTATCCGAGACGACTAGAGAGTCTAACCATTTGCAGATGTCATTACAAAGGCAGCACTTTTTCCTCAGTTATTAACTTCCGGCCGAAGTTTGGATCCGCGACTTCTCGCGCAGTAGTCCGGTCCTCAACAAACTGAGCCTGTCGGTCAGCGGCATTTCTACATGCCATTGCAATAGGCCACTTCGGGAAATACCCCCCCCCCCCCCAAACCCTTTCAATTTTGCATAAGCATTGTTTCCAGTTTCTCTTGGGACTTACAACGGTCCCCAGAGAAAACAAAAACAATGCTTATGCACAATTTGGGGGGGAAAAACAAAGAGTATTATGGTATTTTCCGAAGTGGCCTATGCAAGACGAGCCGCATACCAGATCCTTAAAATCTCCACACTCTGTAGCAACATGAAAATTACATAAAGTCAGGTTTTGAAAGGTAAAAAGTGTATTGCGAGGATGGAATTAGCCTGTTTGCAGACTCAAACCGTGAAATGTTCTATCGCAATATTAGACGAATCAGCGAAGGATATCAAGTATGCCGAGTAAAAGAAGAGTATTGTTCGCGGCAGATCATATTGGTGGGGAAAATGTGAATATTTGGTGCAACTCCCATCCTTTGCTTCAGTAAATCAATACGCCTACGGGTCCCCTGCCAAACGCCATCTGTTTGTCAGAATTCTCGTTTGTTCCTAAACTTAAATTTGCGAGAGTAGGTTATTTCCAAGGAAAAAGATAGAGAGCGAGATTAGGAGAAAAAAAAGAGGCTCTTGAAGAATTTACTTACCTCCCAATACCATTTTAGTCTACGCAGAGTCTGGACATCGGAAACCAAGGAAGACCCCATTCCCAGTCCCAAAACGACTTGCAACTGCTTAAATCCCACCGTTGAGCTTTCGTAAGCCCCCATGTTTTCAGCGATCGCGGCAGCTGATGTTGCCATGGCAGCTGACAATTCGATGTCTTTTGGGTACAGCTTGTTCTCGAACTGTTCCTGGCCATCGGGGCGGTCAAGACGTTCAATTACGGTCGGTGACATGACGAGGAGTTCGTATTTCCGTCGTTCTGTTTCGTCTAGGGACCATTCGTTAACCACGACGTTTGATATGTACTGTGGTACCATATGCGACCCAAGATCTCCCAAGGTGAGTGGCCCTGGTTGTTTCCCCCGTTCGTGGTCCGTGTCCGATGTCCCTTTGCAAACTTTACACGAAACCAAAAATATATCTTCGAAGCCAATCCCTTCGCAACCGCACTTACCAACACTTTTGAGTGTGTAAAACGCTCGCTGAAGCCGCCACCTGTAAGGAAAAGTAAACTCTACAACTTAGTAGGTGATTTTAGGTATTGTTCTTATTCACAAAACTCCTACGCAGACACGGTTCTCCCGTCTTTAATCTCTTTTAATTACAGCTTTTTTAAAGATGTTCGTAAGGTTTTCTCTGTCATCGAAGGGTTCAACGCTGGTTCACCTCCTATAATTGGAAAGAAACGTCGGTTCTGGATGATGGTTTATACTAACACGTAACAAAAGCAACTCCTTAACAAAACAATACAGGGATCGCGGAGGATATTTTAAAATGGTAGAACTAGAATTGGCAAGACAAAGAACATTAGGAACTACGGTTCTGCCAATTATCACGTGTTATTATATTTTCGACCACGGATATAGCGTTTTTAGCTTTCCGATTGGTTCACTCAAACTCGGTTGTCCGCTCATATACTGTATGACCTAATATGGAAACTGATCGCGTCATGTGTTGGCAAGCTGATAAATTTGTGCGAGAAGCGAAATTTCCCAGGACACAAATAATTTCCAAGTGTCCAAGCTTCAGAATTTAATGAAAATTTAATAAGACAACTATTCCGTTGGCGCTTGTTGGATAGGAAGCTTGTTATAGCCAACTGATATCCAACGCAGGCTGCTGCCCTAAGCCAAAGAAACCGCTGTATTTGTATCAACTGTGAAAGGTCACTTTTTCACGTACCTGTTAAACAAGTACACAAGCCGTTGTTGAAGTGCTCCTAGCGCAGGGATGATCCACATCACAAAACCGAAAGCAAACATGAGACGGTAGAATAAAGTATCCGAGTACTGCACACCGAAGATAGACTGTTGGTAAACTTTCCAGTAAATAAAGTAGGAATACATGTAAACCACAACAACAAAGGAGGCCTTTTGTCTGAGTACTGGAAAGAAGGCCCAGATGGCAAAGCTAAAGAAAAGAATGATTAGCTGTGTCCAGATTGGGGTGTTATCGAAAAGAAACTGAATGCAGAATGGGATGAAAGTAAACGCAAGCAACAAACCGGAGGTACTTGACAGCAAGTAAAGTTCATGGCGATACTTCGAAAGACGCTGAGACCGAGACAAAAGAAAGAAAATGACAAATAACCCAGCTAAGACAGAAAACAAGACAATGAGATCGTAAGCGTTGGTTCCCATCTCGATCTCACAGTCCGGTTGTTGAAATTCACCTTGAACTGGGAGGGAACCATTACCAACTGTATTTTTAGGAGGAATTGATGTAGTAGGATGGTCTAGGCACTTGAATTCTGCTCGCAGTAATTTTCCAAAGAGAAAATCTATGGCATAAGCAACCGGGAAAGCGTAAGAACCCCAAATTAAGAATGGCATAAGGACACAAACAAAAAGAATCAATAACACGATTAAGACGGTATCAACAATGCCATGAAGAGGTATCTGCCAATCGCACATCAACCCGGATCTTTTCCTCATGTGCTCGAAAAATTCCTGGTGCCACGTTGGATGATCCGCATTTTTATTCCTATATTTCCAGTCCACGTACGCCGAGCCTGTGTAACCGCCCCCAGACACGCAGCTTAGGAAGTCGATCCTGGTCTGACGCTGTAAGAGCCTGCGCAAAACGCCCGAACAGAATGCGGCTGACCGGATACCGCCACCAGAAAACGCAAGGCCTGTCTGCCTGTCTGCAGTCATCTCTCCTGTTGGAGGAAGGTTTAAAATGGCAATAAATAAAATATCACTTTTTCAGTGATAATCTCTATGGTACAGATTGCAAACCCCCTGATCAAGTAACGAACCCGGGCTTTTCGGCTCACCTCAAGACACAGGCATGTTTCTAAGCCCCTAAAAGCTTTTTAGTGATAATCTCTATGGTAGAATGGAGGACGATAATTCTTTATTCATGGTGAAGATTTGGAGGCAACTTCTTCTAATCAAAGCCTTGGCGTCAGTGTGGCTTCGTTTCACGAATCGCAAAAGTTTAGAGAGAAGAAGCGTGCATACGGAACCTTTGCCCGCAATGTGCGCAGCAGTCAGAACTGTGCTATCCTGTCTATCATTTGCCCTTTCAATGGAAACGGTGCATTTCTGTGCGTAAACGACGTTGTTGTCTATCTACCCTGGCGAAAGGATGCCAACAAAGTCTTTCTTCGCGAAGTTAACGCAAAACAAATAAGTTATCAATGCAGTTTTGACGTCTTCTTACACTTGATTAAAAAATACTAGACTGAAGTCGTCTTAAAATAGTTACAAAAAGCACAAATAACAGCCAAAGCACAAAAGCTGACGATCGAATCGCCGCTCGCTGGTAACCCAGTTTTGGCGCCAAAGTTCGTTCACAAAAAAGTTGCCACAAAATCTTTTAAATGGTTTTCTGGCCCCTTAATTGGGAACAATTGACTTGATGTCGGATAGCACAGTTTTCCCCGCGAGTTGTGATTCATCGATTTAAATTTCAGTAGCTCTCGTCGTATGCACGGAAGTCGGATGAAAAATAATCCAGTTTTTGCTCAAAAACGGCTGGCCGCCTATCTGAACTGGAGATCTCGAATTGCCCGAACGGCATATATTCGGCAAAAATGGCGTCATGAAATACGCACACGCAATGCTCGATGGGTAAACGTACAAGTGCGCATGTTTGACAATGAAATTAACCCAGGTTCGACCCAGGTTTGCGTTCACACGACACTTCTTCAAAAGTAACCCATGCAGGTTCGACCTCGACCTGGGACGAACCTACTTGCGGAGATGGATTGGAGTTAACCAAGTTCTACCCGGGTTAGCAGCGTTCACATGACGATAACTAACCCGGATTAATTTTCAGCCCGGGTCGAACCTAGGTTAGTTTATGCCGTGTGAATAGGGCTAAAAACGACGCGCTTCTTCCGTGTCTGTTCGAATAGGCTTTGCATTTGGGTCGCTGTATCAAAGATCCGACCAATGTTGGAGAACATAACATTTATCGAGACTCTACAGGATCACTTATCAGAACCAAGCATGTACCATTTCCTTTTTTGGTCCACAAGTCCTTGCATGTCGAGAAATCCACGACACATGCGCGTCAAGGAACACGTTACAATAATGCGCCGAAGGGAATACAAGAAGGGAATACAAGAATTAAGTTCGACTCAGGCACGTCATTGTCGCAACATTGAAACCATTTGTTGACGGTAAAGCTCCATAAGACCATTAAGCACGGTAGTTGCTCTACTTGGTTTCAAACGGCGTGCCACTGTCGTAAAATAAAATGTTTTGGATTATTATTGCCAGGCAGTGTGGCCCAGTGGTTAGGGCGCTTGCCTTGAGATCCGGGGATCCCGGGTTCAAGACACGTTCTGAACACTGGTTGAATTTGTTCCTGGTAGTCCCTGGTTCAAATTCTCAGCTGAACTTGTAAATAGCCAACTAGCTTTCCTCCGGCCAGTTGGGAT
Source organism: Montipora capricornis (assembly GCF_036669925.1). NCBI lineage: Eukaryota > Metazoa > Cnidaria > Anthozoa > Scleractinia > Acroporidae > Montipora > Montipora capricornis. The sequence goes on along the minus strand of NC_090891.1, from coordinate 43,674,269 downwards.
ACTTAACAGTTGTTGTTGAATATTCCGTTTTGTCGTGATTGTATTTCATTGGCCCTGAAGTATGTAATGTAATGTAATTATGCAATTTG
>NC_090891.1:43664180-43666680 GCF_036669925.1 Montipora capricornis | reverse complement strand
GTGGTGAGAAAATTTGAAAAAATCCTGTATGTGAAGATACTGTAATATAAAGTAAATGTAATGTAAAATCTTTATTTAAACACGGTAAAGTCATCGGGAGTATAAAAATCAGGAATGTAAAAATTAGAAATAACCTAACTATCCTGAAAAAAAATGCAAAAACTAACTACAAACCTGTTTTTCATAAATGCCGTTTATACCCTAACATTACAAATGAAGATTAACTAATCGTTTAAATTGACTTAGAGATTTAGCTTCTCTCACATTACAGGGAAGGCTGTTCCAGAGGACTGCTCCGCTATAACTAAAGCTGTTTTTCATGAAATTAGTTCGCGGAAACGGGACAAATAGTTTGTTAACGGAGTCCTTCAGGGAATAACGCGTTTTATTTCGTTAAACAAATTTAGAAGATAAATATTCAGGAGGAAGACCATTTAAAGACTTGTAAATTGAAATTGAGTGCTCAATTCTTTCCAATCGAGTTGTCTAATTAAGCGGTTAGCATCAGCATCATAGCTAGAAAAGGTTAAGACGTGAGCGGGACACACAACAGCAGGATTGCAATAGTCGAAATGAGATTGAATTCGTGCATTGTGTATATAATGAAGAGTAAGTGGAGGGACAAACGGTCTAATTCTTTTTATTGCTCCCCTGCCGGAAGCGACCTTTTCAGATAATTTGCCACCGTAGATTTTCATCAATAAATATTTCAAGCGATTTACAGTTCATGTATATTGGACATGTGTGTTGAAACATGCACAATGCAGAGCAAATAAGAGAGTTGGAAATAAAATAAATAAGTAACTGATAAAATGACATGATGAAAAGAGGCGAAAATGACCCGCCGAATTACGTTCTGCTATTACGAATGAAATTATGAATAATTATGCACAAATTATCTTCGCAGCAAAATACATATCTCTTTCTTAACCAGTTACTCACGAAGGCGTTATTTTTTAATGTTCAATCGACTTGAAAAAGTTTTTATTGCTACTGATCTAAATATCGCAAGATACCTAGCCGGGATTAACTGCGAAATTTAGACAGGAACTTCTGTTGAGGGACATTTTTAGCTCTGCCTCAACCATAGGCAGCCCAAGTTCGCGTCAATAGAGAGCGTGTAATGATTACTTACTAGTGGGAAGACTATTTTCTATCCCCTCCCCCCCCCCCCCCCCCCTCCCCCCCCCCCCTCCCCCCCCCCGCTCACCGTTTCGGGAATTCCGTGTTAAACGAAGTTTCCCGAAACGGTAAAATAAGCACCAAAACGCACAAGAATACACCAGAGCTGAGTCAGTTTTATTCATTTTATTGAATAAACGTTAAATTGAGCGTTTTTTTAGGCTTCATAATCGACGGTATTTTATTTCCCATACAAAGTCTTATAACGCGTTCAAATTCTCAACGGCTGTCTTTAACCCAATACCGCTTGCACTCAAAGGTCATCTTCCCCCAAATAACACGCTCTCTAGTGACGTGAACTTGGGCTGCCTATGCCTTAACCATCTTTTTATCGCTTTTGTCTCAACTTTGTGTTTATGAGACACGCAAATAAGTTTTGTTCCATAATGCATAAATTATTTCAACTGAAAACGCGAATTAGGTTTCCGACTACTTATAAAATATCAGTGGTACAATAGATCGCACCGCACTTGCGATGAATGAGATGAAGCTTGTGATTCACTTGCGATGAAGCTTTTAAATGAGGCTTACCTGATCGAGTACTCATATGTGATCTGACTGCCCTGTCGAGGCCTCAGAGAGCATCAAAATTACAACTCGTACCAACAAAAATTCCCTGTACGGCAAACAAAGGAAGTTTTACACGCGATTATCTGTTTTGAATGGTAACTCATTACTGATAAGTATCATCACGTATCGCCTCTTAAGGATTCGTTCATGATTTGCATTCGAAGCATTAAAGCTGTTGACAAAAGGGAGTTTGCAAAGGGAAATATCAATATTCAATGGACCGATGCTCCCTTAGGCTAGTTGTTCTGAAATCTGCTCAGAACTAACCTCGGAACTGCGGACTAATCGACACTAGAGGCTGAAAATATTTTGTCTACACACTCACGACACCAATATTCACGACCACATATCCGATCGGCATAATATGCGAGGTCACAGCATTGTTACTGGTGACGTTTTAATGATTAAAAATGACACTTTCCCGTTTCCGGTTGACTCATTCACCTTTGTCATATCGCTCGCTCCTTTGCACGAAAACCAACTGTTGGCTGAGAAATAGAGTGAATTATCAAATAAATATGCCATTAGATAAGAGATTTGCTAGATATTTTGCGCTTTAATCTTTCAGATTTTGAGTGGTCATGCAGCAAACGTTTTAGCTAGGTAAACTCGACTTGCTGACAGTTTATCTCGGGAAACTGATTTTTCAAAATGTGACCAATTTTTCCCAAAGTAAATTTTATCGTCTGGAGCTTAGATATGTCATGGAAACAATAGAGACGTCTCCCATGACAGCTACCCCAATACC
>NC_090891.1:43656680-43661680 GCF_036669925.1 Montipora capricornis | reverse complement strand
AGTGAGACTTTACTCGCTCTATATAAAAGTTTAAATATTTGAAATTTGTAATCTAAACTGATCGTATCCCATCCCGAAACGTTGAGAGCTTCACTAAATGCTGTATCTTTGGATAAGTTATAGACAATTTTAGCTGCTCTGCAGTGTAGTTTCTCAATTGAGCACAGAAGATCCGAATTTGTACACGAACCCCATAAAACAATACCATACTTCACAGAAGGTAATATTACACTAAAGTAAAACTTTAAAAGGACATATTTGGGTAAAAACCTTGAGCGCCACAATAAGTCTATTTTGTTTGCAAAGTTTTTCTTTAGTTCTAGCATATGTGATATCCAAGTAAGCTTATCATCCACGACCATTCCGAGAAGACGCGATTTTGTGACATAGCTTAAAACCGATTTACCCAAAAATATAGGAGGAAGCGGTCTTATAATGGCTTGTGTACTAATTAACATAACTTCGCTCTTAGCCGGGTGAGGGGTTAAGCGATTTTCTAAGCACCACCTGTAAACCTCCTGTAGAGCTCGGTTCAAAGAAGCAATCGCCGCATCTGCAGACTCTCCGATGCAGAAGATTGACGTATCATCAGCGTACATAAACAGAGATCCCATGGTAATCTCGGCGGGCAGATCGTTAGTAAATAAAGTGAAAATAAGGCCTAAAACAGATCCCTGTGGTATGCCAGTTGTTACTGGTAACATGTCAGATTTAAGCACAGTGAACTGCATTCTTCCACTCAATCAGTCCTAATCCAATCTAGTAACACTCCCGTGATACCGAAATTATATTCCAGCTTTTTCACTAAGATTTCATGTGATACGCTGTCAAACGCTTTTCTGAAGTCCCACAAAGGCTACTGCAACAACATTACTGGAGTCTAAAGCTCTCCTCCATATTTCTGTCGGATGTACAAGGAGGAGCTCAGTCGAGTAGCCTCGTAGGTACGCCCATTGCTTCTCTGTAAGTAACTGATTGTGAACAAAAGCATGCTGCACCAGTCTATCTTTTATTTCTGCTTCTAGGATCTTACTAGATACGCTTAAAAGGGAGACAGGTCGATAATTTCCACAGTCTGTTTTATCATCCTTTTTAAAAAGCGGAGTTAATCGAGCAGTCTTCCACAAGGAAAAAACAATTCGTTTTTCAATGCTGTAATTATAAAGGTTGACTAATACTGGTACAATAGCCTTTCCTGCCAATTTCAGAAGTTTGGGAGAGATGTCATCAGGTCCAACGGACTTATTGGTCTTAAGTTTATTTATCTTTTCTTCAACAGAACGGTTTGTAATTGAAATAGGATTTTTAGGTGACTCTAACTGAGGTGTTACCCTAAGGGTGTACCTCAGGGATCGGTGTTAGGGCCCCTTCTTTTTAATATTTTTCCTAATGATCTGTTCTATTTTATTAATCGTGCTAATTTGTCCAACTATGCTGATGATAATCAAATTTATTTTAGTGATCGCGATCCTGAGGTGGTAAAGTCTGTAATCAATGGCGATCTCGCTGTTGCGAGTCGTTGGTTTGACGATAATAAGCTTGCGCTCATTCCCGAGAAATGTAAATGTATTATTCTTCCAAAAAACTATCCTGACGATCTTTCCTTTAGCATTAGTGATGTACAGGTTCCTATCAAAGACCATTTAGAACTTTTAGGCGTAACTATCGATAACTGGCTAAATTTTAGCAAACACATTGGCAAGATTACAAAGAAAGTTGGAAATCAGTTGGACGTTTTGAGCAGGCTGAAGAACACGCTTTCAATCTCTTCGAAGATGTGCCTCTACAACTCGTATGTAATGTCTTATTTTACTTACTGTTCTGCGATCTGGAATAATTGTAATGAGTCTGATAAGCAGAAGCTGGAAAGGCTTAATGTGAGAGCTCTAAGGTGTGTCTACAACAAACGGGTGCCCCTTCATGGTGATGATGACTACAGCTTAACTTTGTCCAATCGTCGCCTACAGGACATTGCTATATTAATCTTTAAAGCTGTTAACGGTATGTTACCGGGATATATATGTGACTTGTTCGTCGTACGTAATAATGTGAAGTGCTTGAGAGGCACCAACAAGCTAGTTGTCCCACGTAAGAAAACTACAAACTTTGGCCTAAAATCTACAACTTTTATTGGTGCCAAAGTGTGGAATTCTTTACCGGATAAATTACGTTCAACGAAAATTCTTAAGGAATTTAAGAAGGCTGTGAGAGAACTACATCTGTAATGTACAGATTTCTATGATTCATTGTAATAATTTTAGGAGTTAGGATTGTTTATTTATTGATATAGTTAGAATGTTAGTTATTAATTGATCATGTATATATGCATATACAATTTTTATTTATTTATTTATTTATTTATTTCACTTTTCTCGGCATATTGGCATGTATTTGCTATAGGGGCCTAATCAGCCTCATCAACCCAAGTTGAAATAAAGTTACTTACTTACATCTACTAAAGCGAGCTGCTGTGGCATTGGCAGTGATTTAATTAATTTCTCGTCGATCTCGGAAAAATATGCATTCATCATTTGTGCTTTTTCCTTATCCATTAAAGCAAAACTGCCGTCGGTTCTCTTAAGGGGGCCAATTGGTCTGTTGCGTGCTGAGCGATTTGTAGCTTTGTTAATTAAGTTCCAGTAAGCACTGGATTTCTTTATTTCTTCGAACATGTTGGTAAAGTATGATGCTTTGGCTCTACGCAAGGCTGACGTGACTGCATTTCTTTCTTTCTTGTATGCTGACCACACCACACTTGCCCATAAGATCAGTTCTTGTTGTGACAATTAGATCTAACAAAGTACTCGTTGTTAATGTTTCTCTAGTATTTGCATTTACTACATTTTGCATATTAAACGTTTCGAAAATAGAGCGCCGGTAGTTTTCTGTTGTTAGGACACTGTTCCGATTCCGTCTTAAAGTCGCAGTTGAAGTCCCCGAGTAGCACAATATAGACGTTTTCAGCCATGCTTTTTCTAAAGTGGAACTAGTAAGATCGAAGAATTCACTAGCGTTTGGCGGTCTGTAGATTACTGCAAACAACACAGAAGAACTTGGGAATTTGACTTGCAGCCACTCTGCTTCGATATTTATTGTGAGAAGATCTTTACGATGAGTAGCGTGCAAATGCTCCCCGTAATATAATAAACATCCTTCTCCTTCACGACCCTTCCTATCTAATCTTACGAACTTCATTCCGGGAATTAATATTTCCGTATCGGGCACCTTTTTATCAAGATGTGTCTCAGTGATTGCAAGAATTTCGAATTTACACAGTTGTTGGAGGTATCTAAGTTCCTCAATCTTGTTCCTTAGACCACACACGTTCAAGTGGACCCAAGTGCACTAATCTGACATCTCTATTAGAAGTGCCATACTCCAACTGTTTCACAAAATCAGATAGGCCATCACTACAGTTCGTCCTTTCTTCCGCATCCAGTTCTAAATCAACGGAGTCTTCGAAACTGTTATCTGCATCATAGAAAGGTAAATTTTCCATTAACTCTCTCGAACAACATCAGTACAGAGCAAGTCCACCGTTGACTGCCGAGTTGACTGTATTCTGCGGGTTTCACCAGCAGCACAATTTATATGATACCAATTAGAACATGAAGCACAACGTAAGGAGCGGTTATTAGAAGCGATGGTCCTTGAGCAGGTTTCACACAGAGGATGGACAAGATGGCGGTTGTTTACCGAAAGAAAACTTGGTGCAGAAACCGAACTGACTAAGCAGCATTCAGGACAGGACCATTCAAATTCATCCAATTGTTGCAGTTGAACATATCTCTGTGGCGTTACTTGTCCACAAATAATATGAATCCAACGATTACATGAATCACAAGTCAACGCTTGATGATTAGACCCGACGGCTCTCCTGCATATTGGGCATCTTCTTGACTCACCAGTCATAGAACTCGCATTGATAGGGCCTGGATTAATAGCTACGTCCCCACTCTATGCGATCCTCTCTAAGGCGAAGCTCGCGTCATGATTTGGGTACAATAACATGCGTGAGCCGAAAGATAACTCCTTCTTCTAGGTCGAAGTGGTTGAAGGATCCGAGCAAAGCCGTTAAGAGTAAAACCGTTGAGACTTCTCTGAGATCCATGAAAGGACCAGGACCACGAAAATACGTTTTCGAGATTTAAAATGACACATCGACCGTACTGTGAAATGGAATTATAAGTGTTTGAAAGAGATATGCCTGAGAAAAGCACCACAACAGCGGACCAGAGAAACCATCGACCGACCGCCATGAGCACGTGGCGTGCTGAATGAAATTTATATTTCTACAAGAACACAGGTAAAGTTTAGCCTGTTCACAACGTTTTGAATCTCGCAACACTCTTAAGTCATTTACTTTGTTTTTCATTCTAAAAAATATCTCTAAACTAAATCTGGAACACAGCAAGAAATTCGAAGTGGAAATTTAGCAAATTAGTCGTCGTTGTTCACGCTTTCCAGACAACTCAGAAATTGATCATTTGACGATATTGTTTTGCAGAGGACGACAAAGAAATGTACAGAGATTCATTTATAACGTACATGCACAGCCACTGCGCGCAAAAAAGAGATAAAAGAGGGTCTACTCGCAGAGTGAGCCATTGTTCTACACAACGTTCCCTTTGCCATTGCCGCTGGGAATTTTTCAAACTCCCTAATAATGCTACTGTCTCTTGCTTCTTACAACAAACCCCTTAAGTTTATCTCGCAAACTTACAGTTTGAATCAATTAGAATTAGTCCGGATAGACATTCCTCTTTCTTCTTTCTTTTTACTGAAACCGGTATCTGTTTAAAGTCAAGTTCGTCGACAAAACGTATTAAAGGACTTTTTTCCCATTTGCCTCCATTTTGTCTCAGGAAGTTTCGCGTGGCCTTGCGTGTAAAGCCGCCGAGGTTGCCCACGCAACGCGCGAGTAAAATTTGCGGAAGAACTGGGTACCATGTGTAAAAATAGATTAAGATGGATTACCTTAGCTAGAGGGCCTATATGGG
>NC_090891.1:43634180-43644180 GCF_036669925.1 Montipora capricornis | reverse complement strand
TAAAACGCAACATTTAACCTGTGTCTTGTGCTTATTTTTATCAACTTTCTTAGTACTCTCCTAACAGGAATTCGGGAAAGTTCCCTATCCCTTGCTCTTCTGTACCTCTATTGTTTGGTGATTTTATATTTGTCGCGGCGAGATTCTTTACAGACGTAGGCATTTCATGCTTCACTTACACTTCACATTATTTTCGTTTAGTTTGTTGATTTCAGTGCCGTAAATATCACAAGTCATGATGAAATGGCGCCGCCGAGCTTCATATCTCGGTAGATTTACTTTGTGGCACAACGGCCGCCGAGCTAAACAACCCGGTTTGATGCAAGCGCCAGGAGTTGCACACATTTTCCAAGGACAGTGACGAACCATGCTAAATCAAAAGTAAAATTTTACTGAACGTGTTTAACTTACCGACTTCAGTAGACAGACCTTCGATTCAGCAATCTTTCAGCTCTTTTCAACGATGAACGATGGAAGATTATCACACCTCAGCAAACGCTAGAATGATGAACGCCGAGGACGCACGAATCACCACGTGCGTTAGTTCGTTAAAGTGAGGTAAAACGTAAGCAAACGTGCGTTAATTCGTCAACGTGAGGCAAAACTTAACCAAGGGCCTCAAAGCTTGCCTTTTTATAAACCCAAAACAGGAAATAAATGTCACCTATTGGTGAAAGGTACTTATTTTAGCATTTTTGGTTTGTTTGGTTCAACAATAACATAATTTAAAGGAAAAAATGATGTGAATGTTATTTTGTTAAAATAAAGCGTAAAATATAATTGAATGGATTTCATGACGCTCAGGAAATAATCACTTCAGGATAAGAGCGGAAATCTTTCAAAACAACTGAAAAAAGGAGGAAGGAAGTTGGAATCCACCCTAAAAGATTGGAGCTCTGCATGTTCCGTTGTGTGATCCTTATAACTCAGGTTGAAAATGGAATTCGTTCAACCAAGGTTTTGAAACTCAATAAAGTAAAGTAAAACACAAGTTTCGTTTCAGCTGTTGCACATTAATTTTCTCTTTCTGTTTTGTCCCTGATACTTCAGTTAATATGCGATCTGCCTTGACATGATAGCGCAACTTCATGTTGTTTGGAACTCTTAAAAAAAAAAATTCAACATTGCCTCAGTGTACATATTCCTTTAGGTGGTGTTCATTAACAGACTTACCGCCGCCGGGTAGGTGTTCATGCGAGGCAGGCTGCAACCACAACTGGATCATTAAGATTCCCAGGAAGTCTTTCCATGTCTTTTATGCTAAGCGGATTAACACACTTCACCAAAAACTTTAGTAGCTTTAGTAGCTTTATTTGATTTACCACGAAATACAAATAACGATAAAACAAAACAGTTACACAAAAGCAAATGAAAGTGGCGAGGAAGCCCAAAAAGAAACCATGAGGCTTATAGACATTGGGCTCCCTCAGAGTAAAAATAAAGTTAACATTAACGGTAAGGCCTGGATCGAAAGTAAAATACAATGAAGGTAAGTATAAATTAACTAATTACATAGACTGAGTTGACAGAATATAAAGTATGATACAAGTAACAACAAGAATGAAAATAATATCAGACATGAGAAGAAATATAACTATTTACTACAAGATTTATAACTAATAATTCATATGTAATTTTTTTTTCAATTTCGTTTTGAATAAGTGGAGAGAATTAGATTCTTTAAGATCATTTTCTATAGAGTTATAATAAGTAGGTACTTGGAAACTGACAGAAAATTTACGAAAGTTTGTTCTACAAGAAGGAAGGTGAAAATCGTTCGCATGTCTAGTGGCATAGCTATGGACTTGTTTGTTTAAAGAAAAATAATTGTTGAACTTTGAAGGCAAAAGAGAATGGTTAAGAGCAAACATAAGTTTACCCAATTCTAGCTGTCTAATATCGGAAAGTTTTAGTAGTTCTAATTCTTTGAAAATAGGCCTGAATGAGAATCGAAAGTTGATTTAGAAATAATTCTGATAACTCGCTTTTGCAAAGAGACAAGACGGCGAAGATTGGTTTTGTACGTAGATCCCCAGACAATAATACAATAATGAAGATAAGGATAAACTAAACAATAATAAAGAGTTTTTAGACAGGGTTTAGGTAGAAAAAATCTTGCTCTATTAATGACACCTATTGATTTCGAGATTTTACGAGCTACTTGAGAAATGTGCGGTTTCCAAGACAGATGTTCATCAAGGACTACACCGAGGAAGACCGTTTCCTTAACCTGTTCGATTCTCTGATCATTTATGCATATTTGCATTGGAAAATGATACCTTTTCTGTCCAGTCTGTCTAGGCTTAAATAACATAAAATTTGTTTTCTTCAGGTTTAAGGAGAGTTTGTTTGCCTTAAACCAAGTGGATAATTATTAAGTTCGGAATTGAGTGATGCTGCCAGGTATACAAGATCTTTATGGGACATAAATAAATTAGTATCATCAGCGAATAAAATCAGCTCGACGAGCGTCGATACGTTATTTAAATCATTAATATAGAGCAAGAAAAACAAGGGGCCTAAAATGGATGCCTGGGGGACACCACAGCAGATAGTTTGAGGAGAGGAACATTGACCGTTAAATTGAACGAATTGCAACCTGTTGGAGAGGTAGCTTCTAACACAGTCCAGAGCCACGCCACGTATACCATAGTGTTCGAGTTTGTCAAGCAGAATATTATGATCGACGGTATCAAAGGCCTTAGAAAGATCAAGGAAAACGCCAACGGCATGTTCATTGCGATCAAGAGCAAGAGAGATTTTTTCATGTAGGTCAATCAATGCTAACAAAGTTGAATGATTTTTCCTGAAGCCAAATTGATTATCACATAGAATTTCTAGTTTACTTAAATAATTATAAAGACGGTTATAAGCAACCTTTTCAAGAAACTTAGAAAAGCTAGGGAGAATCGAGATCGGTCTATAGTTCGAAAAGAGTGATCGATCACCAGCTTTAAAGAGTGGTATCACAAGAGCAATTTTCATTTGGTCGGGAACAATGCCATGAGAGATAGATAAATTGATTATATGAGCTAAAGGATCGGCTATAATTTGAATTGACTGTTTTATGATGGAAATGGGAATTCTATCATGGCCAGCTGCCTTACCTGGTCCAAAAGCATTGGAAATTTCCGATAGCTCATTTGGAGTCACTGGATCAAAAAACACCGATTGACAAAAGTGACCAGAGAGAAAACTGCGGTGAGGGACAGACGAGTGAATTTCTTTGGCTAGATTAGGTCCGATACTAGAAAAATAACTACAGAATCTATTAGTGATGTCTACTGGATCCGTAATTTCTTGGTTGTCAACTTTAAAGATGGAATTGATTTTAAACGCTTTCTTTTTTGTCTTAATAATTTCGTTTAGAACCCTCCATGTAGCTTTGGCATTTGATTTAGAAGCATCGATTTTCTTTTCGTAATATATACGTTTAGCGATTCTTAATGAGTGATTCAATTTGTTTTTGTAATTTTTATAACGAATTTCATAATGCAAAGATTGATTATTGAGATACTGTCTATATAACTTATTTTTCGTTCTTATCGACTTCAGAAGTCCTTTCGATAACCAAGGCTTTCTCAGGTAATTGCTCACCTTAGTTTTTTTCAAAGGAAAACATGATTCATATGCCGTAGAGTATTGTTTGAAAAAGCTGTTATAGGCATTATCTGGATCATCAAAAGTGGCATACTGAGACCAGTCAATTCTCTGCAAATGCGATAGAAACTTAGTTGTGTTGACTTGATTTACATCTCGAACAAAAACAGTTTCATTAGATGCTGAGATTGAGGTATCGAAATGAATAGAAAATATAGGCAGATGGTCAGAAATGTCAGTGAAAAACAGTCTTCTCCTGGATCTATCGAAAAATTGGTTGACGAAAATGTTGTCAATTAAAGTTGCCGAGTGACAAGTTATTCTTGTAGGGCGCGTAATCAATGGAAAGAACATATTTGAATATAGCGCATCTAAGAATTCACCAGTAACGGAATGACATTGGTGGTTCATTAAATTTAAGTTAAAGTCACCCATTAAATAACATACCTTATTTTCGTTTGAGATCTTACTTAACAGCTCATTAGTCATTGTTAAAAATTCATCAAGGTTTTGGTTTGGCGGCCTGTAAATCACACCAGTAACAATGTTCTTTCCCTGGGGCTTAAAGTGCCTATAAACCCGAATTTTTTGTTTTGCTTCGAGAAATCTTTGTATCGCTCTGAGAAAAATGGCGCAAAAATTTTTGTTTTTGGTTAAAACCGGAATTTTTTACGAATTTTCAAAGTGGCGGAAACGCGAGATTCGAAAACCTATTACCGAGCTGGTGAGCTTGCCGAAAGGGAATGGGTCGAGTGTAATTCGTGACGTAAAACCCGGACTGTGAGTGTCGCAAGTTGTGACTTCCATCAGAGGTGAAGCCATGCCTGAGAAATGTGTTGTTTTCGGTTGTAGCAATGTTCGAAGCAAAGAGAAAGGGATACTGCTTCATCCCATACCGTTTTACGGTAAAAGTGAAAGCGAAAAGCAAAAGCGAAGGAAGAAGTGGGTCGATTTTGTTACCGTACTTATTCGGCTACAAGCCGAGCTTGGCTATAAGCCGAGACCCCAAACTTCTTACGGAAAAAATCAACTTGATTGACACGAATTGTAAATGTATAATACTCGGCTATAAGCCGAAACCCATTTTAGGTCTTGATGTGTATTATCGACTATGGAATTTTCGCAATCTAAAATACAAATTGACATTGACTGAAAAATTACACTCAAAGCAATCAAATGAACACGAAAGATGAGAAACAAACAAGCGACGTGATCGTGAGGTGACGAATATTATTAAACAATTTCTGAACTCACAGGAAACGTGTCTTCGTACAAGCGAAGCGTTTTATAAAAAGTTATCCGACTGGAAACCTTTCAACCTCGCCTTTAAACTTAAAATAGTCGCCGAAGCAGAAGCTGTAGAAAATAACTCCGAGATCGCCGGAGAATACGGCATCAGCGAGTCGATGGTTCCGTCGCTGAAGGAAAGATAAGGCAAATCTGTTTTCGGTTGTAGCAATGTTCGAAGCAAAGAGAAAGGGATACTGCTTCATCCCATACCGTTTTACGGTAAAAGTGAAAGCGAAAAGCAAAAGCGAAGGAAGAAGTGGGTCGATTTTGTTACCTAAATCGAAACGTGCTAGGGGATCGTCAGCATATGCCTCGTGCGTGTATTCCTCATCGCTGGCCGCGAAGCTCGAGTTTGGCGAACCTTCAACTTCCAGCTCGTAATGTTCTATTTCTGAAACTTCCGTATCTGAACGGGAGGACAGAATGAAGTCGTTCGAAGCCATTTCTTGATTAACACGTACGCTGGTTACAAACGTGAGCCGAACAGTAATTGTTTTCACCGGCACGCAGGGAAAACTACAAAACTACGCGTCTCCTCTGTTGATTTGCCTGATGCTAATGTCCGGGAATTACGTCACTAGGCCCAGTCTCCCTTTTACCCGGTCGCGGGCAGAGAAAACTCGTAAAAAATTTCGGTTTTAACCAAAAACAAAAATTTTTGCGCCATTTTGCTCAGAGCGATACAAAGATTTCTCGAAGCAAAAAAAAAATTTGGGGTTTATAGGCACTTTAACAATTTCAATAAACAAAGATTCTGCCACATTTGGCAACGAAAAATCAAGATCGCATCGAAATTTAAAATTCAAATTGCTAGAAACATACAAACCAACTCCACCACCGGATCTATTTTCCCTACTTTTATGAACAAAATTGTATCCGTCGATGTCGACTGACGACGACGAATCATTTAGCCAAGTTTCGGAAATACCAATCAAAGAGAATTTTAAATTTACGTTAGATAAAAGATCCGTTAATTTGCTAGCATTACAATGTAGGCTACGAATGTTTAGATGCAGTAGAGAAAAGCTGTCACAAATACGCGAATCTGCACTTGATAGCATGTCATTAAATTGATCTTCAATGAAATATTCACAGTCATCGCTAAATAAATCCCTGAGGTTGGTGTCAGGGTCAAGGTCAAATGAACGAGCTAGATTTGTTCTAATATTGTGGAGTAAAGGACTGAAACTTAAACTAGCCAATCTATCAGCATCATAGCGAACAGGACCATTTTGCATTTCATAAATTGCTAGGTTGAAGTCGGCGTCATCAAGGTCGTTAAACGGAAATGAAAATTCCGGAAAGACAGACATTTTCAGAGTGGGGGAAAACAAAATTAAAAAAAAAAAAACAGGGGGAAAAATAGCAGTAAGAAATAAATAACTTAGCTGTTCTCGACATTAGGTCTGTCTTTAATAACCAGTTTATCTAACACAAAATAAGCGATCTTCCCTGCTCTCTTGGCTGCTTCCATCTTTGCACGTTGACTTTCTCTTTTCTCAAGGGTTGCTGGAGATAGGTCTTCTTTTTCACAAATATATTGTCGGGTTTAATTCTTCGGGCACATTTCAGGATCGTTCCCCTCTCTTTCCAGTCACGAAGGCGACAAACAATGGTTCGAGGACGATTTGCAGAATTCTGGGCCGAAGCTGGCCTACGAGAACTTTTACCCACGCGATGCGCTCTCTCAATGTCAGGAGCACTGGCGAGATTCAATTCGTCTTTCAAAACTTGCTTTACTTTAGCTTCAGTTTCTTCCCATGTTTCTTTATCCTCTTCGGGAATGCCATCCACTCTGACATTATTTCGCCTACTCTGATTTTCTAAATACTCCATTTGTTCTTCTTGATGGTCTAAGTCGTCTTGAATTTCTTCAATGGCGGAGTCCAGTTCTTGTATTAAGTAATGATGGTTTCAAGTCATCAATGTCCTTTTGTGAAAACTCAAGGCTGTTTTTAAGATCACCCGTTTCCTTTCACGAACTAGCAATTCTTGCTTTTAACTCGGCTACTGAATGAGTTAAAGAGTCGAGGCGAGTGTTCACGTTAGTTACGATCGAGTTAAAGAAGCTCTTGAACATTCTTTCCTGCATCTGTAACATCTCGCGAAGCGTTGCCAGTGTTACAAACTCTCCTTGAACATTTACTTCAGCCGCCAAAGAACTAACTGAGGCTTTCGAATGACGTGTATCGGGCATATTTTGGACTAAAATTTTCGGTGATTTCGATCTTGGCCGGAGCAATCAAATCCTGCGTCCGCACACTACGCGTGCACTGACTGATGCCCGCGTGCACTGACTGATGCCAGAACAATTATCGGTTAACAGGACTTTTGTTCTCGTTATGGGTGGATATAGAGATTCCAGTATACAATGGGTCACTTGAAAATGTCGCCCATATCACGAACACGATCATGACTCTGGCTTCAATGCCAGAGAGCAGCAAAGAAAGGAAAAGAAATTCTACTCAGGGCAAACAAACTTTTACTTTTTTTTTTTTTATTTTGTAATTTTTAAAAAGAGATGACACCTTTAGCGGCACCAAAATATCTGTATTCATCTTAAGGAGCCCTTGGCAAAGCCGCTTGTAGCCAACAGCATCTTCATGGATGCTGGAAAGCTTCTCACACCATTCTTGGAAATTCAAAGCCTCGTTATTGTTATTATTATTAATATTGTTATTATTAATCTTTTCAGTTTAAACAAAAGCATAGAAATCAAGGAGATAATGCAAAAATATTCTGTAATGTAATCACAGATATTCAACTTCATTAGAAATGTTTCATGGACGAAAATACTTACTCAACTTTACTGCGTTTTTTAACAAAACAGTATACAATAGTAGTAAGGGGTCCTTTGAATTCTAGTTACCACTGCATTTTCCCACAGGAAACAATCCTACCTTCATCTTCGATGTCAAGAGGGCAGTGGATGATGCACGTCAAGCGGCAGGGGCAGTGCGTTATCAGAGGTAACCGTATTATGCAATTTTCGGACTCCATACTCCCTGACAACAATACGATGGGTGTGGCATTTACGCTTTGCCATCATATATTCTATCCATCTCAACCTCGGAACAGGCAATGCACCTACCATTACCATTACCTTTGGGTTCTAGTGCGTTTTCATGAATATGTTTGGCCAAACTGCAAGAAATGTAGGTTCTTACACGCGGGTTTTTATTCTAACTGAACCAATCGGCCAATAAAGTTTTTTTGTGCTATAGGGACCTCCTTACAAGGAACAGGGAGCTTAGAGAGTCTCAAGACAGGGAAACAAGAGCATCAGTAAGTGATTAAGTACACATTAAAAATGGCAAAAACGAAATATATTAAGAGGCACTTTTTCTAAAAGCGGTCCACCGCATTTCGGATCGAAAAAAAGTTTGCCCTTAAACTTTGCTTATTTAACTCTCTTGGGTCATAAGTAAATGCAACGACTTTAGTTTTTGGAAATACCTTAAAACATATATTTTTAGAGCCAACAACAGTCAGAGCCGCTAAAGGCCCAAATTTAAGCGTGCCGAGAGTCAAAAATTGCCGAACTTCACGAGATCGCTACTCGAAGAGCACAAAATAAAACAAAAAATCATTTTCATTTCCATGTTCCGTGGTCATTCAAAGATGTGAAACGCGTGTTAATTTTAAAATGTTTCCAGGAAGAGGCTCATAAAAATTAACGCGCTAACACCCGTTTGATCGATGTTTGAAAACATGTCAAAGAGCCCTGTTTTCGCTGGCGTTTATTTCTCAAGTTCAGACCGGGCCACTCTAAGATCCTACTCAATTTTGCTAGACAGATGTTGGACAACATACAAATACAAAAATATGTTGCCCTCTTTGTCTTACTATCCCACGGCGACCTTACACTTTCGGGGCATCTTCGAATGTGAGACCCGCATTATGCAAATTAGATTAGTTATCAATTTCACCTTCCTTTAGATACAGACGTTCTTAGAGTTGAGACTTTTACCACTCACAAACGTTTCTTCGAAAGACAAGGCGTGAAAGAAAGCAATTACTTGTACGGACCTGAACCGAGTTGAACGCCTTAGACATCTCAAGGTTGACAGAATACCGGCACTTTGGCCCCTTCTGGTGCCTACTAGAGTGGCCCCGGTGTGCAGGATACTGGCATGCTGTTTTCGGACGCCAGAATTTCCCGTGGTTGCGTCTGAGCCTGGCGCATGCTGACATTTGTTCGACGACAGGCTCGTCCACCACTTACTGCAGGTAAACAAAAATATACCAAATTTGTATGGAGGGCCAGGTTATCTGAGACTTGAAGTTGAGTGTCATTTCTACCATGAAGATGTCGTTGGCTACAAGCGGCTTTGCCAAGGGCTCCTGAAGATGAATACAGATATTTTGGTGCCGCTAAAGGTGTCATCTCTTTTTAAAAATTACAAAATAGAAAAAAAATAGTAAGAGTTTGTTTGCCCTGAGTAAAATTCTTTTCCTTTCTGTGCTGCTCTCTGGCATTGAAGCCAGAGTCATGATCGTGTTCGTGATATGGGCGACATTTTCAAGTGACCCATTGTATACTGGAATCTCTATATCCGCCCATAACGAGAACAAAAGTCCTGTTAACCGATAATTGCTCTGTTTTTGGTGAAGTGTGTTAATCCGCTTTCCGTGTTAGCATGCTGTCCATTCAACTAGGATGACCTGAACTTAGAACATAATTTATTGACATCCGCTGCTATCTAAATAACGGGAATATATGCAAACGCCCACCTTCCGCGGTGGAATTTGCATCCGCACACCAGACGAAGTGACATTTTATAAAAAGGGCTTTTAAACATTTCCCTTCGATGTACATTTCTCACTAGTGCGCTCTTGTGAGTGATTTAGTATAAAAGACTTGGAAAGACTTCCTGGGAATCTTAATGATCCAGTTGTGGTCGCAGCCTGTCTCGCATGAACACCTGGACTACCTGCGCTAAGTCTGTTAATGAACACCAACTTAAGGCATATGTACTCTGAGGCAATGTTGAATTTTTTAAGAGTTCCAAACAACATGAAGTTCCGCTATCATGTCAAGACATATTGCAGACTAACTGAAGTATCAGGGACAAATCGGAAATAGCAAATGTGCAACAGCTGAAACGAA
>NC_090891.1:43609180-43621680 GCF_036669925.1 Montipora capricornis | reverse complement strand
TCTGTTTCATGCTTGATGGCTGCTTGTATTTTACAATCACCGCTTATGTAGCACTTAAAATGAACGTCGGGATCCGTTGATGCCACGACTACAACACTAGCCTTATTTGTCACAATGTCACACAAGTTGTAACGTGACCAATATGGAGAATCCCCTTCACTGCGCGGGCCGATCAATATGTTTATTTTTCAAGTGAAACTTGTTTCATTTCAATATTGAAATTGATAAACCCACCCATTGCTTTAATTTTTGGACTAGTGTAATCCTGTCAGTATGATCGAACGACGACATATTACAGCTTTTCAATTTTTACCTACTTTTCTTCCAAAAAATAAACAAGGACTTGCTGACGCAGCAGAGGAAGTAGATATGCATGTGAAATTCACTTTTTTCTTTCCTGTTTTCAGCCGTTCGTTTTTCACAGAAAACCTAATGGTCGACCCATGAAAAAATGAAGTAAATCAAGAGATAGGGCCAAGAAACTCAGTAGATGCGGAGAGAGCGATTTCTGGCTTTGTTGCTTATAGGACTAGTACCCTACCGTTTTTGCTCTGGAAGGATCCAGCATTGTTGGTCATAAAACTAGTTACGGGACTTATGTAAGGGAGGGGAATATACACTACGATTGGCATGTGTTATTTAACATATTGACGTCAGCGTTTCATGCGTTTTTCCTGTTATTGATCAACTAATTTGACAATATTATGAGGAAATTCATTGTCAATAACAGGACAGACGCATAGGCTATTGCAGAAACGTGAGAGGACTGGGAAAGAGTATGGTTGCTTTACACTTGTTTGAAAAATGAAAGATCAACTAAATTTGAGAGTCTTTACCACGAATAGAAGTTTTTGGAGGAGGAAAATGGCAAATATGGTAACTCCTCAAATATCACCCAAAATAGAGAGTGTGTATGTATTGGGTAGACAGGCGACAAAATTATAAGGGTTTGTATAGAATTTTGCAACTTTTGCAAGGCTCCCATTTTGACAATTTTCCACTTAAAACTCTTAAACTTGGTTGGGTAGCTTTTCATTCGTTAACCTTTCGGTTGGAATGTTTAGATTTTCAATTTAATCAATATAAGAAACTCGCCCCAGTGCTCTCACGTTTCTGCAATGGGCTATTAAAAACTGACGTCAAATTGCTTTTTACGATAACAAATTGTCCGCTCTCGCTAATTGACGTGTCGCACAAATTACAGTTTCATGTGCCTATTCGCTTATTGACAATGAAAATTAGCCAATGAGCGCGGTAGGATTTACGCAGTTATCGTTAAAATATATATCGCATCGATCCGGAACATCTGGAATAGAAATTCTTAACCGCAGAGTCATTCTTATCCTAACGATGTCTGTAAAAATCATAATAGCCGAGGAAAAACTGATATTTCGCGAGCATTATCATCGCTGAATTAAAAGTAGTGTTAATACAGACTTAAATTCACAACAAACACTGGACAGGACTGTTTGCCCGAACAGCAATCAATCGAAAAAAAAAAAAGCAGTTGAATCCTTTTGCCTGTAGTTCAACGCACACCACATCCCGTATTTTTTTTCAACAGAAATTTAAAGCCTTGGTAACAGTTACACCGCTAATTATCGAAGCTGCACTGATGATGACGAGCCACGGAATCAATTTATAACACGTACATGAGCATTATTTCAACTTGTCCAAATTTGTTGGAAATTTCAAAATGATGGCACGTGTCCTTGAGCATCGTGACTCATTGAATCCCATAGTTTTTAGCTGATCGCTCACAAACAAGGGGCACCTACTCCTTAAAGAAGTTGATAATTATACACTATTTATGACCAAAACGGCTTGTTTTAATGATCCAAACTCTTTAATGATAGATGACTTCCTTTTAGAATACAATTCCTGGTAGAGACGATTTCCTAAGATTTCCGAGATATAATTCCGCCAATACACAAAATATATTACCGCCAAAAACTCGATAAGATCTAATTCCTGTCACATGTCAATCAAACTAAAGCTCGTGTAACACTAGTTTCCAGTTTTCAACACACTCCCCCCTGATTGACGTCGAAGTCAATCAAGAAAGTTTAAACAAATAAGACTGATTTAACGCAAAACCTAATTTAGCTCTTTAGCCTCAGTCTCAAACGCTCAAGATACGGTCAGACAGTTCATGGAGCAGTGATCACTGTAGGGATGTCTTCATCTCTAACTATCTGAATGTTCATTCCACTGTCAAACTGTCCTGTTCTCGCATTAGTTACGTGTTCGTCACACACGTTGATTTCAAGAGGATAGAGCTTTTGAATTGGACGTTTTAAGCGAGTCTTGCGGAGAGAATTATCTACTGTTACCACTTCTGCTGCGCGCACAACGTTGTCTTGTCCCTGTAACAGTTTCTCTACTTTCCCCATTCTCCACTGTTGTCTGGGTGTCTTGTCAGCATAGATGTGTACAACGTCACCTACTTGAATTGTTCTTCTTGGTTCACCTCCCTTGAGTTTCTGGTACTCGCGGATACCTGTAAGATATTCTTTCTTCCATCGATTTCTGAAATGGGTGAGAAGACCGTCTAAATATCTCTCTCGTCTAGGCAAAGTGTTTACAGGTACTGTGATGGCAGGAGATTGATCTAGAAGTCGACGACCAATTACAAGATGAGAAGGCGTAAGTGGAGTTTCTGTTAGCTCATCGTAGACATAGGTCAATGGCCTAGAATTCAAAACGCCTTCAGTTTCGATCAGCACTGACTCTAACTCTTCATAACTCAACTTCGCATTTCCGAGCACTTTCTTGAGACACCTTTTCACAAGTTTCACACAGATTTCGAAGAATCCGCCCCACCAGCTGGCTGTGGGTACATTGAATTTCCAGTCAATGTTCCGATCAAGAGCAAACTTCTTAACCTTTGCATCTCGGAAAGTTTTCCCGTTGTCTGAAATGAACAGGGTCGGTAGTCCTCTTCTACCGAAGAATCGCTTCAGCACTCTTAAGAACGAATTGGCGGAGAGGTCTGGCGTAAGTTCAAGGTGCAAAGCTCTTGTACTAGCACATGTAAACAGAGCAATGTAACACTTGTGCATTTCTCCCTTGGATAAGTATATATTCTTCACGTACAAGGGTCCGGCAAAGTCAACACCTACTTTAGAGAAAGCCATTTCCTCTGAAACTCGGAATGCAGGTAGTGGTGGAGTAGGTGGAGAGCTGTAGGCTCTTCCTTGTAATTTCTTGCACGTAACACACTTGGAAAGTACATCCTTAACAGCTTGCCTTCCTTTGATTATCCAGAATTGTGATCGGATTTCAGTAAGAGTTTCTCCAACTCCATTGTGATTCACGTTTTCGTGGGACTGCATAATCACGAGCTTAGTGAAATGCTGCTTTCTAGATAACAGAATGGGATGTTTTGTTGAGTATGGAAGTGAAGACTTCTGGATTCGTCCCTTGCATCGCAGAAGTCCGTTGGCATCCTTAAAGACTCCTAACTGTTCCCAAGTCGAACTTGATTTCTCCTTTTCTTCAAGTTTGGCTTGAACGTCTTTGTACCAAAGATTCGTAGCAATATTCTGATCCTCCATACTGATGTCAGTTATTTCTATCTTCCTCTTGAGCTTCTGGATGAATTTCAGCACAAGAGCGGTTACTCTGACAAGTTTACTGAGACTACTAAATCTTTCTGGACAGATGACTTCTGAAATGTTCTGAAAGCACTGCACGGATACTGTCATAACATTTGAAATTTCAGGTTTCCTTCTCAATTCCTTTGTTACTTCTTCTGGGAATGTACTCTCACCGATTGGATTATCAGGTAGGTTTGGCCACTGAACTTCTCCTTCTTTCAGAAATGGAGCTCCCTTCCACCATAGATCACTGTGAGCGAGAACAGAACTCTTTGACCCTCGCGACGCTATGTCAGCAGGATTAGACTCAGACGGGCAATATCTCCAGTGATCCTTACTCCACAGACTTGGAATCTTATGAACTCGATTCTGAACAAACAGCTTGAATTGTTTAAACTCTCTATTGATCCACCACCACACGATCTGAGAGTCAGTCCAATTGAAAACAGCGTCTATCTTCATAGTGCAGGTCAATGCCTCGTGCACGGCTGTCATCAAATTCGCAAGTGTCAAGGCGGCCATTAACTCCAGTCGAGGGATTGATTCACCGATCAAGGGAGCAACTCTTGTTTTGGACGCTAGAAGGCAAACAGAACTGGTTCCAGAGGTTGTCAACCTGATGTAGACACTACCTCCATACGCAGACTTGCTAGCATCTGCGAACCCATGTAGTTGAATAGACGTGACGTCTTCGACTTGAACATCACCCAGGATGCAACGAGGCACTACAATACTTGAAATTTCCCACATGTCTTGTAGTAACTCCTTCCAGCGCGACGCGAGACCTTCCGGCAAAGCTTCATCCCAACCAAGTTTTAAATGACAAATTTCTTGGAACATGCACTTTAAGGGTAAGGTAACTGGTGACAGCAAGCCTAATGGATCATAGAATCGAGCAGTACTGCTCAATAATGTCCGTTTAGTGAAAGTTCCCTCTAAGGCTTGTCTAGAAAAGGTAGCAAGATCAAACTCGAAATTATCTTCCATCCGATCCCATTGAACTCCCATTACTTTGACAACGGTTTCTTCGCTCACATTGTTTTTTGAATTTGACACTGTCCAATCTTCTTCCTCAATGCTCGGCTCGGTCAATATAGGAGTAGCCTTACAAGACAGCTCCGGTTCCCAAGACAAAGATTCTTCTGCTCTTTTGATCATTTCAGTTAACTCTTCACTGTTCGATGCCCACTTTCTCATATTAAAACCTCCTTCTCTGAACCGCAACTTCAACTTGTTGTAAAGTTCAAAACACTTCGTTACCGAGTTCTCTCCAGATGCAAAGTCATCAACATACAAAGCTCTCACAACAGCAGCCACAAATTCAGGATCAATGTTCTCATACCTTGTTAAGTGGTTCCTCAATGTTACATTCAAAATAAATGGAGAGCAAACTAGACCAAAAACAAGACGAGTGAATCTCAGTGTGATCACTTCTGGGTTCGGGGAGTTGATGTCATCTACCCATAGGAACCTTAACAAGTTTCTCTCTGCTGGATTGACTTCAATGTTCAAGAATGCTTTTTCTAAATCACCAATCAAAACCACTTTATGGAGGCGAAATCTCAACAAGACATCAAAGATCAATGGAGTTAAGGCTGGACCTGGTAGGAGACAGTCATTCAAACTTGGTTCATTGCGGGATTTAGCACTGGCGTCGTAAACCACACGTAGTTTAGTAGTGATTCTGTCTTCTTTCAATACTTCTTTATGAGGAATGTAATGTACAGTTCCAGGAAGGGTATCTAAATCATGACTCTTATCAATCAATTCAACAACACCAGCATTTAATTGTTCCTTGATGACACTGTCATATTGTTGGAGCAATTCTGGCTTGGACCTTAATCTTTGCAATGAAGAAACAAGGCGATTCTGTGCCAACAAGTAATTGTCTGGAATAATTGGGTGTTCAGTCTTGAAGGGAAGAGACACTTCATAACGGATTCCATTGAACTTCACTTTGGTAAGATAGTCTTCAAGAAAATCTCCCTCTCTATCCTTTACTCCAAGAGTGTCATAGTCCCAAAACTTACTTAGCTCCTCTTTCAGTAAGAAATCATCTGAAACTAAGTTCTCTTCAATGACTTGACATTCAGTTTTCATAACATGGGACACGTTAACAGTTGATAACTGTGTATTCGCACTTGCCGCATTCACAGGACCACTCAATACATATCCTAATCTTGTACGAATTGCCACTGGTCCATGTAGCTCCCCCCTTACCACGTGATTCTGAACCACAGACCAGTAATGATCTGCTCCAATCATGACATCAATTTCTAGATCCTCATCACCTCGTGAGTGATCAGCCAGAGGTAAGCCTTGCAGATGTGGGTAACACTGTTGTGCAATTTCAATGGTCTGGTTTGTGATGGGACCACAGATCAACTCAACTTCATAAGCATTAATGAACACTGTCAAATTGTCTTGACATTCCAATGCAAACTGAACGATGCTACATTGTTTCAATGAGGGTTCATTGTTTCCAAAAGTTTGTATTAGAACTGTATCGCTTCCAATTGGTCGTAAGCTCAATTTGCTCCTTAACCGTGAGCTTATATAGGACTTTTGGGAACATGAATCAAAAAGGATTCTCACATTGCAAGAATTTCCTCCATAAGGACTTCTGACGTTAGCTCTGGCCGTTTGTAACAAGATGCACTTGTTATTAACGTCTTGAGTAAAATACAAGTTTGTACTCACAGTTTGTTCTTGATTGCTGTCTCTAGCCCTTCTGGTCGTGATTGGATAATCTGGATAGTGTTGAACGCTGCACAAAGCCACGTGATGTTTCCCACTACAACGATGACACCTTGCTTGACAATCTTGACTCACATGACCGCTCCTCAGACAACCAAAACATTTTCCCTTTTGACGTAGAATTTTCTTTCTAGATTCTGGATCGGTAACAACAGAACATTTGACAGTTGGATGAGGTCCATTGCAGAAAGTGCACCATTTATCCTTAGATAGCGGCAGTCTCTCGTTGTTTGCAACCAGGGTTGACGATGTGGGGGGTCTTTTGTTTTGACCTGTGCGAATTCCAAAACCAAAATCTCGTTTTTCTTTTAACTTTGTTTGCTCAGTTACCGTTCCCAAAGCACCTCTTTCTCGAATTTGCAATTCTTCTGTGAAAGACTTGATGATTGTATCAAGGTCCCAATCTTCTGATGTGCCGCGACTCAGGATGAGGCGTAACTCTTGTGGGATCTTTCCCATAATTACAGGTGTCAAAAATGTTCCGTATGTCTCAGTCGAAATACCGATTCCTTTTAGACTTCTAACTGCCGCCTCCGTTCGATCCAAAAGCTGACGCAATTGCTTTAAGTCGCTCCCGTCGCTTACTTTTGGAAGCTGCATGAGCAATTCGATGTGTTTCGAAATAATGACTTGTTTATTTCCGAAGCGCTTGTCTAGAAGTTGGACCGCGTGGTCGTAATTCGAGCTTGTCAATGCTAAACCAGAAATTGTCTGGGCTGCAGAACCTTCAAGGAGCGACTTGAGATACTGGAATCTTTCCACGTCGCTTAAGGTGGTGTTTTTGTGAATGGCCGATTCAAACGATTCCCAGAAGGGATGCCAGTTGATTGGGTCGCCTGAAAATTTCCTCAATTCCAGTTTGGGCAACTTTGCGTGGGTCGGAATTATTGATGCTTTTGATTGTGTTCCCGCCTGAATACTCGAGTTAGAGTCTTGCGTGTCTAATGTCGTTCCTTGTATATCCTGACCCTTTCCAGTATTTTCCTCAGCTTCTATTGCCGTTTCTAGGTCGACTATGCAGGCTTGAATAGCGCTGGCGAAGTCACAGCTATTGTTCACGTCTTCTTCTATTTTCGTTTCGTCTACCAAATCGATAATTTCACTGTCCAATATTTTGAGCTCCGACAATTTATCCAGCAGGGTACATCGCAAGGATTTGAGCTTCTTCAAAACGGTAGGATCTCCCCGTTTATCAATTTGTTCCTGTGCCGTGAGGATTGTTTTCCTAACAAATGCGCGATGACTTTCGCGGACCATGGATTTCTTCTTCAGTCGTTTCTTGGGTTCCGACGACATGTTTACACGAGGTTAATTCATTTTTTCACTCTTTCAATCCTTCACTCCCGGGTCTCGGCACCAAATGTTTTAATGATCCAAACTCTTTAATGATAGATGACTTCCTTTTAGAATACAATTCCTGGTAGAGACGATTTCCTAAGATTTCCGAGATATAATTCCGCCAATACACAAAATATATTACCGCCAAAAACTCGATAAGATCTAATTCCTGTCACATGTCAATCAAACTAAAGCTCGTGTAACACTAGTTTCCAGTTTTCAACACGGCTGAAAGCCTTACCCTTTGGGGCTGCACGTACCTATATAGCCCATACGGGGAGTACCCCCAGGCACCCTCCTTCGAGCAAGGTAAGACGGCATGTCCCATCACTAAACTATTTGTTTCGCCAGCCTGAGAAATCAAAGACAAACTAGTTTTATGGCCAACAGTGCTGGGTCCTGCTGGAGAAAAAACGGTAGGGTACTAGTCCTATAATCAACAAAGCCAGAAATCGCTCTCTCAGCATCTGCTGAGTTTCTTGGCCCTATCTTTTGATTTTCTTCATTTTATTCATAGGTCGACCATTGGGTTTTCTGTAAAAAGCGAACGCCTGATAACGGAAAAGAAAAAAATGAATTTCAGTTACATATCTACTTTCAGCAACTCCTTATATTTTTTTGAGGAAAAGTATAAGTCGAAAAGGTGTAATGATTGTCGTCGTTCGGTGATACTGACAGGATTACACTAGTCCAAAAATTAAAGCAATGGGTGGGTTTATCAATTTCAATATTGAAATGAAACGAGTTTTTCTTGCCAAATCTATTCACCAGCGCTGGCGCGCGCAGGGCAGGGGATCCATAGCTGGTAACTGGTCACGTTAAAACTTGTGTGACATTGTGACAAATAAGGCTAGTGTTGCATTCGTGGCATCAACGGATCCCGACGTTCATTTTAAGTGCTACATAAGCGGTGATTGTAAAATACAAGCAGCCATCAAGCATGAAACAGAAGCACAGACCATGGCAAAACATGGTTCCATTCAAGCCTGTCGTGTTCTCAGGTGCACTTGACGAACTCACCTCTCAGAGATAACCGGCAAGTGTTCGTTGTTGTTGTCTTTACGCTCAAGTTCCTAGTACGTAGTCATTAGGCTAGTAGTAATACAGGATTCAGTTGTCATAAAAACGGTAAATGAAAACTTACTACTTTCATCTTCTCCTAGCGTTCCGTCGATCTG
Source organism: Montipora capricornis (assembly GCF_036669925.1). Lineage (NCBI taxonomy): Eukaryota > Metazoa > Cnidaria > Anthozoa > Scleractinia > Acroporidae > Montipora > Montipora capricornis. The sequence continues at coordinate 43,612,808 of NC_090891.1, read as the reverse complement.
TGGGAGAATGTACCAAAGGAGCTTGTCAGGACGACGGCAACGGTTAATTAGTGACAGCCATTATTTACTTTTGGAGTATCTCGCAAGTCTTGAGAATTGATGAACTTTAACGCAACCTGCACCTCAAAACTGGATCTCCAGCTTATCCATTTACTAAAGAAAGCTTTTTGTCACTACTCAGAAGGTCAACAAACGAACCTGAACGGCAGAAGACATATTTTCACCGAGTGCAAGGGTTATGCAAATGAACTTTGACACGATTAAAGTACACGGATTGTGGCAGATTTTAATCTGTTGTCGCGTGCAATCCAGGGAGATAGATACCCAGGGGTTTGAACTTATGGAACGGTTTATTAAGGTAAGAAATTTACTGTGATCTGCTTTTTAGCCTTCATTTAGACCCAACTTTTGAGATTTTCTTCCTCAAACTTGGCTAAATTTTAGTAGGTGAACAAAGGCCTCAGAGTAGGGTGTCTTCCAGCCCCTCTGGTAAGCTTAGAATTTTCCGAAAAGTTTCCATATTTCGTCAGTCGTAATGAATGTACCTTAGAATTTGTATGAAAACGAAATTCTGTGAGCTGCATTTTAGGGGACGTAGCACGCTTCACAAAATCGGTGAATTTTACCTTTCTGATGACGGTCGGCAACCTCAGTTCCACCAAAATTCAATTTTGGCTCGTAGCAAAGCAAAAATAAGAAACTGGAAAATAATAAATTGCTTTTTATATATATGTGCCAAATCCTTTTCACTGACAAAAAATGATGGAAAATTATTTTTGGTCCCGAAGTCGAGTGGACCGCTTTTAGAGAGACTGCCACTTAATTTTCATTCCCAGGCACCTCACGTCCAAGGGCACTTTGAGATATGGAAACAAGTCTTAACCGAGCCGTTCATTTTCCATCTTTGCTTTAAAACCGTTCGTACCAAGCCGGTCACAGCAAAGTTCTCGCCAAATAGTAATCGCAAAATACTGGCGATAGCGTTAATTTGTATTCGTTGAAGTCCCCGCGGCCTTTGCACAATGGATGCTAATTAATAAAAAAAAAACCTAGCATGTCTCACCAAAACGCCTGTAATTTGATTGATCCGAGCTGGTAGTACAACTGTTTCTCCCAGTTTGCTTTCTCAAACATGGTTAATTTTTTATTCATGAGCAATAATGTGTGCTGTATATGAAACAATTAAATGCACCTAACATTACGGCCAACGAGGTCTTAGCTTCGATGCGATAAATGTTTTTGACAGGCAAACAATACTCCTGCTTTTCACTCAAATTTAGTAAAACGTAATGAGTTTTAAATGCGTTAAATATCAGGGCAAACGGCTTTAATATTTTTCAACATCCGTTTGATTTTGTTGAAAGATGTTGAACGATGTTGACTGTTGGGATGGGCGAACGGTTTCAGCACATCATCAACATTTGATTCAACAAAGCTTCACCAGACGCCTGGGTAAAACATGGATACGTCATTAAGAGACGGATTAAAGCGCACGCGCATACGCAGCAATGTTGAAAGCGGGGGACAAACGGATTCAACTTCATTTAACATTCACAAAAGAAATGTTGAATGCTTGTTTGTTGAAGCAAAGTTTAAACGGTTTAAAACTCATTCAACATCGATTTAACTTCGATTCAACATGTTTCAACAAGATTGAAAGGGGGAGGGGGGACGGGGGACAATTTCAACATCACTGTTCATCAAAATCGAACGGATGTTGTTTCCAGGCCGTTTGCAAAGGCCTTAATGAACATACAAAATCCAATAGAAAAAATGGGTTCTACCGCTAACACGACAGAGCCGCCTCCTATCTCAGGCTGGAGCCAATAAAATGTAAGGTTATAAATAACAGCGAGGTACCTAGCAAGTATCACCAATCTTTAAGAGTTGCAATAAATCTCCATTTCAGCAATGTAAAGCTAAAGCTTAATTAATAAAACGAATCCTCAGTTTGAACACTTCGTCCCGGAATGCCTTAACGGCCTACTTCACCGCAATTCTTAAAAAAATCTGCATAAAAATAAAAGAAGGTGCGGTTTATGGCTAACAATTGGCATCATTACTATTTTCGGGGAAGGTTATACGTCTTGAATTCCACCTAAAAACTCAGCGGCCTCAGCTTCTATGCATGCGTTGTATCCTTCGCGGTGGTATGCACTGAACATGCGCGGGGTGAAGAACTGATTCACCGTGCTGTGTTGCGGGAACGCTCCACAGAATTCGTCTGACAAACATTTACAGCGACTACCATGACAACAATCGCAGCAGCAAAACGTTAGGCTGTCTACTTCCTCTGCGTCTTGTTGTGGGCCTTTACCCCATTGTCCGGCTTCAAGATCAACATTGACGTCTTCCCATTTCACGGATTTCTGGATGCCTCCATTGGGATGCGGTTGAGTGAGCAGCAAGGTTTCGCCTTCACCCGAGTTGGTTGTTTCTTTAATATTGGACTTCTGTTTGTCGATGTGCCCATTGGGATGCCGTGGAGTGAGCAGCAAGATTTCGCCTTCACCGACCTTGGTTTTATTTTTATAATAATGCACCTTACACCTGGAGAAAAAAAGAACGGGTTTGCTTTACATTTTCAACCGATCCCTCTAGAAGTACGTGACATTTCTTGCTCCAATGGACAATGACAAGGTAAATTACACGAAAGTGATCACGCGATATTGGTGAAAAGAAATACAGGCAATTTCTTCGAATATAAGCACGTCATGGTCCAATTTGCACTTGTCGCAATTTCCCACTACATAAACTTTGGGCGACTGGAATGATTGTAGCATTGTTGAATTGTTGGGGTGGACGGCAAGTTTATGTTCACCACAGATGCGCCGGTTCAAGTCATTAAAGAAAGCTGATTGGATGAACGAACATGCAAGAGCAAATGCTAATTTGCAAAGTCGTTGAATGCGAAGGGCAATGTTAGACTTTAATGTTATGATATTTTTTTAAAAAAAGGCCAATAGGCCAGTATTTATTATTAAGAAATTCAACTGCCATAGGAAAGCTCACCTGTTAAAGAACTGTTCTTGGGAATTAAAGAAAAAAAAATCAGAGAATTTAAGGAGTCTCGAAATAGTTTCCCAGTTTATTTAATCCAAATACACATACTCTGTTCTTAGATATAGCTAGGGTAATCCTATCAACACGAAATTTGGCCAGGGTATTTTAAAAGTACCTATCACATATTTCTCGAATGTAAATATCCACCACTAGCCACCGACACTGAGGTGAATAGTTGTTTTAGTATATACTTAAAGAGTAAGAAAATAAAGCACAAGCAGATGATTTCAACTCATTTATTCCTGCAACGATTATAATATTTTCAGGCGTAAATCATGCTTGAGCTGCTTGGAGGTGAATGGCAAACGATATTTGGAGTTCGATTAACCAATCAGAGCACGCCCTCAACGCTATCCACTGTTTTAGTATATACAAGAGAAAATGAGGGGACAGAGAGGGAGGTTCCCGGTCCAGCCCTTAGGATATGTCATGTCCACGAAAGTTATTTTTAGAAGAGGGGAAGTCTTTGTTCTAGCGGAAGTCTGTCTTCCGAGACGTCCGCATGCAGGCCAACCTCGGGCTGATGTTTGAAAGAAAATAATTATTCATCAGCCTTCCACGTGCG
>NC_090891.1:43591680-43599180 GCF_036669925.1 Montipora capricornis | reverse complement strand
AATCTCTTTTAATTACAGCTTTTTTAAAGCTGTTCTTAAGGTTTTCTCTGTCATCGAAGGGTTCAACGCTGGTTCACCTTCTATAATTGGAAAGAAACGTCGGTTCTGGATGATGGTTTATACTAACACGAAACAAAAGCAACTGCTTAACGATACAATACAGGGATCGCGGAGGATATTTTAAAATGGTAGAACTAGAATTGCCAAGACAAAGAACATTAGGAACTACGGTTCTGCCAATTATCACGTGTTATTATATTTTCAACCACGGATATAGCGTTTTTAGCTTTCCGATTGGTTCACTCAAACTCGGTTGTCCGCTCATATACTGTATGACCTAATATGGAAACTGATCACGTCATGTGTTGGCAAGCTGAAAAATTCGTGCGAGAAGCGAAATTTCCCAGGACACAAATAATTTCCAAGTGTCCAAGCTTCGAATTTAATGAAAATTTAATAAAACTATTCCGTTGCGCTTGTTATAGCCAACTGATATCTAACGCAGGCTGCTGCCCTAAGCCAAAGAAACCGCTGTATTTGTATCAACTGTGAAAGGACACTTTTTCACGTACCTGTTAAACAAGTACACAAGCCGTTGTTGAAGTGCTCCTAGCGAAGGGTTGATCCACATCACAAAACCGAAAGCAAACATGAGACGGTAGAATAAAGTATCCGAGTACTGCACACCGAAGATAGACTGTTGGTAAATTTTCCAGTAAATAAAGTAGGAATACATGTAAACCACAACAACTAAGGAGGCCTTTTGTCTGAGTACTGGAAAGAAGGCCCATATGGCAAAGCTAAAGAAAAGAATGATTAGCTGTGTCCAGATTGGGGTGTTATCGAAAAGAAACTGAATGCAGAATGGGATGAAAGTAAACGCAAGCAACAAACCGGAGGTACTTGACAGCAAGTAAAGTTCATGGCAATACTTCGAAAGACGCTGAGACCGAGACAAAAGAAAGAAAATGACAAATAACCCAGCTAAGACAGAAAACAAGACAATGAGATCGTAAGCGTTGGTTCCCATGTCGATCTCACAGTTCGGTTGTCGGAATTCACCTTGAACTGGGAGGGAACCATTACCAACTGTATTTTTAGGAGGAATTGATGTAGTTGGATGGTCTAGGCACTTGAATTCTGCTCGCAGTAATTTTCCAAAGAGAAAATCTATGGCATAAGCAACCGGGAAAGCGTAACAACCCCAAATTAAGAATGGCATAAGGACACAAACAAAAAGAATCAATAACACGATTAAGACGGTATCAACAATGCCATGAAGAGGTATCTGCCAATCGCACATCAACCCAGATCTTTTCCTCATGTGCTCGAAAAATTCCTGGTGCCACGTTGGATGATCCGCATTTTTATTCCTATATTTCCAGTCCACGTACGCCGAGCCTGTGTAACCGCCCCCAGACACGCAGCTTAGGAAGTCGATCCTGGTCTCACGCTGTAAGAGCCTACGCAAAACGCCCGAACAGAATGCCGCTGAACGGATACCGCCACCAGAAAACGCAAGGCCTGTCTGCCTGTCTGCAGTCATCTCGGCTGTTGGAGGAAGGTTTAAAATGGCAATAAATAAAAGATCGCTTTTTCAGTGATAATCTCCATGGTACAGATTGCAAACCCCCTGATCAAGTAACGAACCCGGGCTTTTCTATCTAAAGCGATCTTTGCTCACCTCAAGACACAGGCATGTTTCTAAGCCCCTAAAAGCTTCTTAGTGATAATCTCTATGGTAGAATGGAGGACGATAATTCTTTATTCATGGTGAAGATTTGGAGGCAAATTCTTCTAATCAAAGCCTTGGCGTCAGTGTGGCTTCGTTTCACGAATCGCAAAAGTTTAGAGAGAAGAAGAGTGTATACGGAACCCTCGCCCGCAATGCGCGCGGCAGTCAGAACTGTGCTATCCTGTCAATCATTTTCCCTTTCACTGGAAACGGTGCATTTCTGTGTGTAAACGACGTTGTTGTCTATCTACCTTGGCGAAAGGATGCCAACAAAGCCTTTCTTCGCGAAGTTAACGCAAACAAATAAATTATCAATGCAGTTTTGACGTTTTCTTACACTTGATTAAAAAATACTAGACTGAAGTCGCCTTAAAATAGTTACAAAAAGCATAAATAACAGACAAAGCACAAAAGCTGACGATCGAATCGCCGCTCGCTGGTAACCCAGTTTTGGCGCCAAAGTTCGTTCACAAAAAAGTTGCCACAAAATCTTTTAAATGATTTTCTGGCCCCTTAATTGGGAACAATTGACTTGATGTCGGATAGCACAGTTTTTCCAGCGCGCTGAGTTCTGATTCGTCGATTTAAATTTCAGTAGCTCTCGTCGTATGCACGGAAGTCGGATGAAAAATAGTCCGGTTTTTGCTCAAAAACGGCTGGCCACCTATCTGAACTGGAAATCTCGAATTGCCCGAACGACATATATTCGGCAAAAATGGCGTCATGAAATACGCACACGCAATGCTCGATGGGTAAACGTACAAGTGCGCATGTTTGAAAATAAAATTAACCCAGGTTCGACCCAGGTTTGCGTTCACACGACACTTCTTCAAAAGTAACCCATGCAGGTTCGACCTCGACCTGGGACGAACCTACTTGCGGAGATGGATTGTTGTTGAATATTCTGTTTTGTCGTGATTGTATTTCATTGGCCCTGAAGTATGTAATGTAATGTAATTATGCAATTTGATGTATTTCTAAACAAGACGCCTATAAGGGCCTATCCGTGGGATACACAAACAGTTAACACAAATTGTCCAGTTACAGTGAACTTCAACTGCAGGTAAACTTCGGAAAATGGCGATAGATTACCAGAAAGATAAATTTGCAATTTAACTTGAAGCTGTTTGTTGTAAAAACTCTTATTATTAATGTTACTAAATTTGCAAATGCAAACAACGAAGCCCTAATAGGTGTTATCAGGATACGAGATGTTTTATTATTTCTATTTTTTCGAAGACACTTCATTTAAATCTCACATTTTTATTTCCTTCCTTAATTTCGTTCACCCAAAAATTACAAGGTCAGTTCTAAATCATCTGGAAAACTTATTACAATCAGAGTTCAACAGCTTTGCATCCCGTGTTCGAAGTCCGGTTCCGTAATACTCGTTTAGTTCCTTGCAAACTGTTTAAATCTGTCGTGGCGAGGACGAAAGGACACTTGTTTTTTGAAAACTGTTCAAATCTGCCGTGGCGAAGACAAAAAGACTACATCTGTACTCCATTTCTCTCAATGCTCAAAAATCTAAAATCCCGTAGTTGAGTGTTCCATAGTTCGATCGAAAGTGGTCTCTTTACAATTCATTATCTTCATTTCAGTGTTGGAGTAACTTTGTACCAAACGTTCCACAATAACTTGAAGTCTTGTTAGGAAAAAGCATAATACAGTAGTCCAGTCCGGATTGAAATCGCTAAAACTCTCTATGCATCGATTCAAAACTCAACAAAAGCTACAAGTAGTAAATAGTTCTCAGACCGTAACCCTTGGCGGAAAAACCAATTTTAGCCAAAAGGCCGAGAAGCGATCAGGATACGGGATATTTAGGTTAAAAAATGTGGGGATACGGGATATTTGGAGGGGGGGCGGGCAGGGAATTGAGGAAATACGGGATATTTTTTTTAAAAAAAGGAACGCATTGCGTACGTGTGATAGTGCAGTAGCTTGACAGTGTTTTTTTTTCCATAAATGTCAACTGAGCTGCGTTTTGTTTTTTGAGAGATTTAAGTTGTCATTGCGTAATATGTAGCTCCAAAAGTACGCGTTATTGTTTTGATATCGTAAATCATTACAGTGCCATGGTAAATGTCTTTGGTAAATACCCCTGAGAAGATATGTGGTTCAGTAAAATACTAAACCCAGAAAGACTGAAGAAAATGAAAGGAAATCGAGAAACATTGCCCTCAAGGCCAGGAACATACAACCGAAAATTCTGTTTTAACGCTCAAAAATGCGAACTAAGCAAGGTACAGATCTTGTTAGCCTGCTTTATGCAAAACAAATGTTGAGGCAAAACAATAAATATTGATCTATAGTTTTTAAGAAGAGCAAAAGGAACTTTTTAGGAAGTGTCGATCGAGAATAAAACAATTTGCCATCAGCAACAAAATCTGCGAGATGAAAATATAAATTTTGTGCCACGAATATAAGAAGTTACCATTTGGGAGATTTTTGATACGTTTAATTTTTCTATCGTGCTTTTGGTTGTACAAGTAAAATCGCAAAATCATAATGACCTCGATTTTAGCGGGCGCCTGGATCAAGTAACCTTGCGTGTTTAATACTAACTAGACGCTCCATAAAAGCGTACACTGGGTTGCCTGTGGTACGTGTTACACAAAAACAGAAGGCATTGAATTGGGTGGTATTGAACTGCAGGGTTCCAGTTAATTTTTTAAAGTGGGGGGTCATTAAGACAATTTGAGGGACACCAACATGTCGCGCCAGCAGAGGCCCTTTGGCTCACACGTTCACACCTTTAATTATTTTGTAATATCCTGTCCCATTTTGAGGTCTTTTAGTTTTTTAAGCTTTGGTAATAAATTCAGTTTAAAGATAACAAAACAAGCTCTTGAGTAAAATTCACTCGTTTCTTCTCAGATAAAGGAAAAAATAACATAGTTTATATATATAGCTCTGAATCGAATTCTAATCGAAACATTAATGACAATCGATCGTAAAAAGACGAAGATTTCTGCAGTCTCTGACTTTATGATGTTTTGTCAAAAGGAAGAAATTGATCACGTGCTAGGCAACCATAAAGGTGCACGTGATCACCTTGTGTCAACTGAATAAACTACTGGAAAGTATGTTAATCTTTCGTCGTTTTCAGAGTAAAACAACGTCTTTGGTTTTTAAATGTTGTTGTAACATTCATCTGACGGGTCAGGAAGCCTTCGTTGTCGGGTTCCTGAGAACGTATCTATTTTGACTTCAGCGTGAACTATTTACACAATCGCGAGCTTGAGCGGCCATGTAATTGAAAATCTGAAAATCCATGAGATACAAAAACAGACTTGCGAATTATCGCAAATCACAATGCTGACAAGCACAAAAGCAGAAGAAATAGTTAATAAGTATGAAGTTTGCTACTATCTGAATGTTTTTGGGTTAGAGTAAAGGGATATACTGTCACGGAAATGATGTAATTTCATGCCGCTCAAAATTCGCAAAAAGCGTGAGTTTCATGTAAACAATCTTCGCACAACCAAGTCGTAGCAATAAATTGGATTATCAGGAAGTTAAAGAAATATTGTTGGCTTCCCAAATAAATTTCATTTTACACTACAATGACAAAATCATTTACCAGATAAATAAAATTCCTGTCTTTTTGCGTATCACATTTCAACGTACGTATGCAAATTTGTTAACTCATTTTCACCGTGTCCAGATTCCCGCGAAATTTTTCTTCTTTCAAATATTAACAAAAATATTATTTCTCGTCAAGCGTTGCATCTTTTATGTTCAAATAACCGCTAAAAATAAGGATTTTTTAACGATCTATCCGTAGATATTTTTCATAATTTAATATTCTCTGTCAAAATTTGCAAAACAGTCAAATTAAAAAAATAGCAACGCACGCAACAAACTTAGTCGTTTTTACCTCTTCGTCGAATTCTCATGCGTAACACAGGGACTTTTAGTTACTGTGAAAATCTTTCTCTATTTGTTAGCAATCATCCTTTCAAATTTCAGAGAAATCGACCGGTCCGCGAATATTTTACTTCAAGGGGATGTCAAAAGGCCAAGTGGATGTTATGCATAATAGGGCAAGTTCGGGCGATCAAGTTGCGCGTGTGACCCCTTATAAATATTTTTTCACAAAATGTTCCCGAATCGTCAAGTATCACCACAGAATACAAGAACATCTTTCTAAACGCTTATTCTACGCAAAAAGTAGGTTCTGGAGGTAATAACAATAACAATAACAAAGATGATGACTGATGTTTATAATAACAATTTATTTCTGGACATTTTGTTGCACATTGAGTGAAAGTAATGCCTCAATATGAAAAATGAAGAAAGCTAGAAATTGCGTTTAGCATGATAACACTGCGTTTAGCATGATAACACTGTTGAAAAAACTATAATAAACTCACCTGATCGACGACAAATCAGTGGGCAACCATGTGGGCTGACCACGCACAATTCGGAAACTACTGCCGCTGATCCACCGTACTGCGGCTACTCAAAATCATCGCCACCGAAAAAAGTCGGATCGAGAGAGATCACAGATTATAAAGCGCCCAGGCCCCACACGGTCAGTCAGAAATAGTGTTGCTGCTTCGCTAAGGCTTCGCAGCAATTAAGTTAACACAACAGAAAGACGCTTACCTCATTTTGACACGAAAATGCTTTACTATGGCCATAAAAACTATCCAGTTAAGCTCGGATATTACACAACATGATGAATTCATAAAGGCCACCTTTTCCAGCGAAATATTTTTGAAACAAACAACATATTTGCTATTAGAGGCAAAAACCCCTTCCTATTTCATTACGTGCGTGAATTATCAAGCGAAAAATGGGCAACAAGCTTTCTTTCAAATAATTTTTGACTAACAAGAATTAGTGAAAGTTCCAATTGTTAGCGGTAGACTGTGCAGAATTGAGTACAAACAAATATAAAGAAGCCAGACAACAGAGATCACAGATTCAAGTTGTTCAATTCCTTCTCTGCCTTTGTTAAAGCCATAAGCTACTAGAGAATTTTCCATTTGATTTCAGTGTTGTACTAAACACTACAATTGTACAATATTAGAACTACAGCTCACTTTGATACGGCTCGACGGGCGACAGATTGTTGTCGAAGTCCATTACTCGTTGCTTTTAAGATTCCAGAAATTTTTTTCACCGCCTGCCTTGTTTATCCGATTTACGTTCCATTCTTTAGCTCTATAAGGGTTAACTTTGTTTAAAGATCCTCCAAAACGCCATTTGCGTTTCAATCTTCGACGCCCATTGCAGGTTAATGAAATATTCTACTGCGACAAACCAGAGAAATCTACGCCTTTCTACTACCCCCTGAAATCCTACCAAAATACGCGCGGAAGACTCTACGCACAAAGACACCACTTAGCAAGTGAAAGATAGGAGAGACCCAGTAACAACTCACGAAACAAAAGATGCATCTGTGACAAAATGATGGGACACCGGGTTTTGTTAGTTTGATTTGTTTCGTTGAAGCGTTATAAAGTTCGGCAAGATATGTGCAAATTCAACACTAACATCACAATCAGCTCAAGTTAAGCCCCTTCGAATGGGGTTAGTACTTGGATGGGAGAACGTTGCGAAGTCCCCGTGACCACAATAGCATTTTTTTAAAATTGATTTCCTTTTTTATTTTGTTTGGCCGTTGAAGGCTATTTTCTTATTTTCTTTAAAATGGAAGATTAAAATACAGGTTTTTAAACTACCTTTCAGTACAATTTTTTTGTAATTTAATCACTTCTCTGTCAAAAATTTGCAGACAGAGAAAAACATCA